>NW_026623839.1:294426-314071 GCF_030028575.1 Malurus melanocephalus | reverse complement strand
GCTGTGCTGCGCTCCATGAGCCGCAGGGATGTGCTGATCAAGCGCTGGCCGAAGCCGCTGCCCTGGCAGTTTTACCGCTCGCTGCTGCCCGACGCCTCCATCACCATGTGTCCATCCTGCTTCCAGGTATGTTTGCAGGGAGGGGTGTAAAAAATAAACAATGAGCCCTGTCCAGAGCCTGATGGGTGAAACAGTGCTAATCATTGAAACCTCCTACTCCAAAATGTACTCAGCAAATTCCTGAATGAGACAGAGACAGAGCAGTGAAACCCCAACTCTGAGCTGTGTGAGGGACAGAGGAACAGCTGCCTTCGAAGATTGGTGGTGGCTGAATTTGAGAAGTTGCCCTGACAGCAAGTCAGAGCCTCTTGAGAAAACCTTGGCTGACCAACAGAAGCTGATTTGTATTTCTTTCCTTTTCCTTTGTCTCTCTGACTTGTGGCCTGGTCTAGCAAGGACAATCAGTCAGTGATTGTTATCTTGTGGTTCAGTTCTGCTCCTCCCTTGCTCAGAAATTACTTTTTGAAATGCTGGAACTCAGTCGTGTTTGCTTACACTACTGCCTGATTGTCCATCCTTTTGCAAAAGTAGTTAATGTGTTTGTGCCTTCTGAGCAGCACTGGCAGAGGTCTGTGAAGTGCTGGAGCATCTCAGGTGATTGAAACCAAGAGGACCAATTCTCTCTGATGGTGCTTTTGGAAAATCYGTGCTATTAAACTCAGTTTGCATTTTCTTTGAGCAGAGTACAGGCTAATTTGTCTTCAATCTGTTCTTAATTAACAGATGTTTCACACAGAAGACTATGAGCTCCTCATACTTCAGCATAATTGCTGTCCATTCTGTCGGCGGAGAATAGATGAGTCAAACCAATGAAGAACACCAATCTTTTACCTCAGCAACAGACTCCCCTGTTGGCTTGACACAACACTTGTTAGATCTGCAGAGCTTTCCTMACAACTTAGTTACGTCTTGTTCCATTTTATGTGTAAAAGTAGAACCAAGTTGAAGAAATGTAAATATTTTTAAAAATTAAAATATCTGGTATTTGTGAATGTGCTCTGCATTTTCCAGGCAAGCAGCTTAAGTGCCACAGAATTTTACAGAAATGTTTCTAGGATCAAGTTCAGCCTTTTAAATAATGGTTCTTACTCCTAATTGTGCTATGATTTGATTTRCTCCTTAACACACACCAGTTATTGACAGATCTCCAAATAAATGGGACTATTTTTCACTATTTATTGTCTCAGAATTTGCAATAATGCTGATGCTTCTGATCTTGAATTTCTTTTTCCTTTCTATTCCATTTAGACAAGAACAGCATTTAGAGTTGAGAGCCCTTCAAATATAATCTGAAGAGTTGTGCTCTCATGGCACTTGGGGGCATCTCACAGCCCCCCTGGGGCAGGAGAATTCACCTGGTTAAATGGTCAGGCTGTGCAGAGCTGAGCTCTGTGGTGCTGCCATGCAGGGCTGTGCTGAGGCTGTGCTGTGAGCAGAGTGTCCCCAGTGTGGTGTCAGTCCTGAGCCAAGGGCAAGCTCTGTGTGTGAGTGGGAGGGGATGGACCCCCTGCCCCAGGCACACCTGAGCTCCCACATTGGCTTCTCTCCCTGCAGGACTGGGCAGGAAGCAGGAGAGCAAAAGCCAAGAAACTCCTGTGTRGAGACAAAGACAGTTTAATAGCTAAAGCAGATCTCTGCGTGTAAGCAAAGCAAGAAAATTTATTCCCTGCTTCCTGGAGAGCAGGGCTCAGCATGAGCCATCACTTGGGAAGGCAAACACCACATCCTCCGTTCTTCCTCACTTCCCTGAGCTTTTATTTTGGAGCACAACATATCTGGAGTGGCACACCCCTTTGGCCAGCTGTCCTAGCTCTGTCCCTGCTGAGAGGGACAGGGCAGGGACAATGGAGACCCCAGTGCTCAGCCCCAGTTCAGCACCCGTGTAATCCCAGTGCTGGTTTAGACCCCAAAGCATGACCCCACACTGCTGGGAGGGAGGTGAACTCYGTGCCAGCCACACCAGGGTAGCCCTGGGCAGGGAATCTCACCGTGGTCACAGAGTCCTGTTTGTAACTGCCTTGGCTGGAGCTGGGGAGCAATGATGTGTCTCTTGACTTTAATCCATATAAACTGTGCCCGTGTTGCCACGAATTCTGTTGTGATGGCAGCCTGTCTGTTCAGCCTGCCTTTATCCTGATGGGATAGGACATGAACAGCTCGCTGAGGTGSTTGGTGCTGGCAGAGCAGCTCCTATGGGAGCAGCATTTTGGATGTGAAGCAGGATGTCTGTCTGCTCGAGTTCCTCTGCAAATGGACACCCTGCAATCTCACTGCCGGGTTGCAGAGTCCCTCAGTACTTCCTGACCAAGTTTGCTTGATTCATCACTTTAAAAACATTCTGTTCTAATTACAGCTCGCCTGCTTTCTGACTCAGCTGTCACTGTTTGCAGGGAAAACTCCGCTATTCACATGGATAAACAATSCTGTTTGAGATGGGAGCCAGGGTGGAATTCAGCTCCTTCTGGAACTGAGCTGGCTGTGCAGGGCCAGTGGGACTGAAAACTTGTAAAAGTGCAGAGAAAGGGTTTGCTGTGACAGAGAGACAAGATGGACTGAGCAAGGAAGCTTTTTGTTTTTCCCCCAACAACTCTRTGAGTACAGTCTAGCTTTGAAAAGCGTTTTGGGCTATTCTGGGCAGAAACACYCCACATTGTCCCATACAGGATGAAGGTGTTCTAGTCCAGGCTGGTTTATACCACAGGGCCCACCAGCTGACTTCATGCTGAGGAGTCCCTGAAGGTACAGGAGGTCCCACCACAGCCCTTTGTTGTGAACAATTTGCCCTGTGCCTCAGTTTCCCTGCTGTCCACCTGTCCCACTGCTGCGTCCAGTGGTGACGCACACTGCCCTAAGCTCTGTCTAGCAGCTGCTACCTCAGCAATGGCTTATTGCATCAGCTTAAAGTGTTTTAGGAAATAAATCTTTAATCCCTGTGTGCCCAGGTACAAGTGTAAACAGCTGCATTTGCAGTTAGAAAGTGACACTGCGCTGGCCTTGGCAACAAGTGTGAGAAATTAATTGAGAGGGGCTTAGGGTGAGCAGAGTGTGTGTGAGGATGTGGGGTTTTCATGTTAAGCTGAAGGAAGACCTTTGGGACWGTCCAGAGACTGTGGCCTGCATTGGGCTGCCAGTGAAATCTGCCCTCGTTTGTGGTGCCAGCACTTCAGCTGCTTCCCCACTTAGCAAGCAAGTTTCACAGCTTGGTCTCTGCTCTAAGGACAGTACAGCACTTTGAGCTTTTTCCTATTGAACTCATTGCTCAACTAACCTACAAGGAACATTGGTGAAAACTAGACCAGGACTGGAGGAAGTTTCTTATGGCCAGGAGGACATGAATTTCTGCCTACCTTGCACGCATGAGTTCCAGGAGCTCTGGTACATCCTCCTGTGCTGGATGAGGAGCTCTCATTTGCCTCCTCCTGGCTGTGAGGAACGCTCAACTCAGCACCCAAAACAGCAAGGGGAGGTGGGTGCTCAACTCCCTTCCAGCCTCTGTCACCCACAAAGGAGCAGAGCAAACAGTCTCCATGTGCTCACCTCCTGTAAGTTTTGTCCCACTGCCTCTGAAAAATTAAGAAAAGATGGGTAACTCAGCTGCTGGTTGACACAAGGAATGTTTCAAGCACAGCTGAGTGCATGGAATGGTAAGTCAGAGAGATATAGATGACATGAAAGGCTCCAAMAACAGCCTTGCCTGTGGAGTTTGATGATTATGCAAAGTTTGAGGAGACTGAGGTTGTCTGTCAAGCAGTGTAAGAAGCTGAGTGTTGGCTTCAGCTCTGAACCTCTCATCAGTCTCCTGGTCCAGCAGCCTTCTCAGCACTAGTGCAAAATTATTCCAGTCTAGGAGAGATGGACTAGGTTATTTATTGGGTTATTTATTGGGTTATTTATTGGGTTATTTATTGGGTTATTTATTGGGTGTTACCAACGTGGTTGGCATGACCCAAATCCCATACAAAGCCAGGCATGGAGGAGATGGCTGATAACCTGCCAGTGGAGCCAGTGTTCCACTGTGGTGGTCAAACCTCCACAGCCAAATCTTGAGTAGAAAGGTGGCTGGAGCCCATGGAAGAAGGTTTGGTCATGCTGCCTTCTGCAGCCTTTCACAGGGACTGGCAGCTCTGTGGGGCCTGGCTGGTGTCACAGATCCACATTCCCTTTGTAARTGTGGGGCTGGGACACCCCTCTGTCACTGAGGGACCACACCACACCTGCCCAGCCCAGCCCAGCCCTGCCCAGCCATCATTTGCAGCCCCAAACCCACAGTCCTGGGATTTGACCCACAAATAACAGTCCCTCCTGTTAGCAGGGAGTGGAAAGGAAGAGAGAGGCTGTGCAAATGGAGCTGCTGCCTGCTTTGAGCCCCTCCAGKAAATGGTGGGTTGCAGACCCATTTCTATATATGTGACCATGAGCTGTGGTCTCCAACAATGACAGCACTGGCCACAAACAGGTGTCACCTTAACACCTTCCCAGGAAAGCCAATTACTCCAACATGATTATGATTAATAATGCTCTGAGCCCGAATTGTGCTGACACCAGTGCCTGGAGCTTATGGAGAGGACACTTTATAAGAGGTGCCCTGTAGAGGAGAGCACAGCTGGTTCTCCTTGGGGTGACAGTGAAGGCTGAGAGGTGGCAGGAGCTCCATTTCAGAGGCCATTTCCCCCTTGCACAAAAGAACTCCCAGAGCAAGAGCGAAAAACACCTGACAAACTGCAACCATGAATGGGACGGAAGGCCAAGACTTCTACATCCCCATGTCCAACAAGACCGGGGTGGTGCGGAGCCCCTTTGAGTACCCTCAGTATTACCTGGCTGAGCCCTGGAAGTACTCGGTGCTGGCTGCCTACATGTTCATGTTGATCCTGCTTGGTTTCCCCATCAACTTTCTCACGCTCTATGTCACCATCCAGCACAAGAAGCTGCGGACACCTCTAAACTACATCCTGCTGAACCTGGCATTCGCCAACCTCTTCATGGTATTTGGAGGCTTCACAACCACCTTGTACACCTCCATGCACGGGTACTTTGTCTTTGGAGTAACAGGGTGCTACATCGAAGGCTTCTTTGCCACACTGGGTGGTAAGTTTTCCAAATATTCAAAAGTCTTCTGTCAGGAGTCTGTCTTCCCCAGATTTTATGAGTGGGAGGGAAAATACATAGATGATGTTGGAAAAATGTGGGACCTGGAATGTCCTTGATCTGCTGCTGRTGTGTACTGAGGCCATTGCCATGTTTCCAGGTAGGAGATGAAGAAAGTGACAAGTGATGCTTTTTAAAAAAACTTTATTTTGGGAGCCACCTTAGYGTCCTGAGAATCACTGTGCAGCAATGAAAAGCAGCCAATACCAGATTTTGCAGCTGTTGCATTTGCACACCTCCTTGGCTCACTTTCTGACTCATGAGATGATAATTTTGTTTCTCCTATTTTGCAGGGCTGTATCTGCCATTGCTCTTGTGTGGTGCATGGTGGTATGGGTGAGCAGAGCTGGCTCTCCTCCCCATGCCACCCTGGACCATAAACAGAGGCTGAACAGCAATTGTTTGTCTAAAAACACCCTCCTCCATTTGGCTCAGCCTTCAGCCACAGCTACTGTTTTWCTGGTTTAGGTCCTTACGGCACAAGTTTCCTGGGAAGCTGTGAGTAGTGAGGGGAAATCCTGAGCTGATGGGCACTCACTGCATCTCAGTGTGGCTACAGGCTTGCAGGTGCAGGTGCTGTCTGGGATGAATGGTGGGATCCACCAYGGATCTCAAAATATCTCAGCAAAGTGGTTCCTGTGGGCAGCAGTAAGATGAGAAGGGGTCTTCTCATATTATTCTACCACATCTACACTTGACCTTTCTTCATTTCTCTTTCTGAACCATTGGTGAAGAYTGAGCTGCTGTTGCAGGGCTTGTCCTCAGGAACATCAGTCTGAGAAGGTCTCATGCTGCCATCAGGGTGTTTTGCTTTTCTAGTTGCTCAAAGTCCCCTTGTACTTTCCTTCTCTGGTGCAGGTGAAATTGCTCTCTGGTCACTGGTGGTTCTGGCTATCGAAAGATACGTGGTGGTCTGCAAACCCATGAGCAATTTCCGCTTTGGGGAGAACCATGCTGTCATGGGCGTTGGCTTCTCCTGGATCATGGCCTTGGCGTGTGCTGCTCCCCCACTTTTTGGCTGGTCCAGGTAGGAAAGCCCTGGGCCCGGCGTTGGGGGGTGGGAGCCTGGCTGTTGGCTCATCTGTGGCTTCCAGCCAGTCTCCTCTGCGGGGTGCTGACCTGCTGGGTTCACCTTGCAGGTACATCCCCGAGGGCATGCAGTGCTCCTGCGGGATTGACTATTACACTCTGAAGCCAGAGGTCAACAATGAATCTTTTGTCATCTACATGTTTGTGGTTCACTTCATGATCCCGCTGRCAATCATTTTCTTCTGCTATGGGAACCTGGTTTGCACTGTCAAGGAGGTGAGTACCTGCCAGATGCAGTGGCCACAGGGCTACCCCTGTTCCCAGTGTTGGAAGGAGCCCATACCAGGCTCAGGAATGGTGACAGGGAGGGCCTCCAGGAGCCAGCCTGGCAATCCATGCAGAGGGAAAYCACAAACTCCACATGTGCAGTCTGACTACTGCCCTGACCCCATGTCCCTACCAGTGCAGTACCCACTGTCTCCATCCCGTTTCCTGTCCCTTCTGCCTGCAGGCTGCAGCCCAGCAGCAGGAATCTGCCACCACCCAGAAGGCAGAGAAAGAAGTGACTCGCATGGTCATCATCATGGTCATCGCCTTCCTCATCTGCTGGGTCCCCTATGCCAGYGTTGCATTCTACATCTTTACCAACCAGGGATCAGACTTCGGGCCCATCTTCATGACCATCCCGGCGTTCTTTGCCAAGAGCTCTGCCATCTACAACCCCGTGATCTACATCGTAATGAACAAACAGGTGAGTGGAACTCCTCCTTTGTGTTTGTAACAGCTGGCAGAGAGTTGCAGCACCTCGAGGTGCCAGTGCTCTGGAGTAGGGGCTGCTTCCAGGAGATCTGGTCCTGGCACATGGGAAGCTGACTGTGCAGCCCATCCTTGGTGTTGCATAAATCTCACAAATGCRAGGCCATCCCACCTGGAGGAGAGAGCAGTGCAGCAGATGGGATGGGCAGCAGGGAGTGGGACAGGAGGCTCCACTGCCATAGTGCCTCCTGGGGGCTTCCAAGCAGCTCTGCTGGGCTTAAAGCCAGCTCTGCAGARCTGCATGGTGTCTACCTGCCTCACCATGGGCTTCCCTCTCTCCAGTTCCGTAACTGCATGATCACAACCCTCTGCTGTGGCAAGAACCCACTGGGTGACGAGGACACGTCTGCTGGCAAGACAGAGACCTCGTCCGTGTCCACCAGCCAGGTCTCTCCTGCATAGGCCCAGGGGAGCAGCCAGCCCAGCCCCTGGGACGCTGCCCTGGGAGCACCAACTTAGCCCCATCGCCACCCCTGCTTCGCCGTGGCCAGGGTCCTGGGGGTGGGCTCCTCGCTCCTGGCACTAGGAACCCTGGGAACAAGGCTGATAATGTGTACACATTTTGTAATTAAAATGCAAAGGCTTAGCTCCTCTGGTGTAAATCCATGCATTTCTGTTGACTTGCTGAGAGCTCATGCCCCTTCTCTGAGTGCCGTGCCTGGGCCATGGCAGAGCCATCCTTGCCTCCCTCAACCCACCCTGACACCTCAGCCAGGGCACGTTCAGGGCACCTCAGGGCATGTTCTGCATCTGCTGCTGCCGGGGCCGGAGCTGGKGCCCCTCTCTGTTGCTGGAGATGGATCCCAGCCAGTGCTGCCCAGCCCCTCAGCCCCATCACACTCTGGCTGCCCAGAGCAATTTTGGGTGCTGCAAAGTGCCCCAGCACTGCCAGATGCTCTCAGCTCCAGCCCTGTCCCATCTGCCAGAAGTGCCAGAAGGCAGCAGGGTTCCTCCAGAGGGATGGGACAGATTCCAGTGCAGATTCCAGGGTCCTGCCTGGCAGGCAGCACAGCACAGCACAGCACAGCACAGTATCCCACTGCAGCACTCAGGGACAGCAGGGCTCCCTGCTCCACGCTCCCCGGCACTCCTTCTCCTTCTCTGCACTCCCACCTCTCTTCCTTGGGCATCTTTGGCCTCCTAGGGCCAAGCCCCCCGTAATCTCCCCACGCCCCTCCCCATTTCGGCTGTAGCAGGAGGTTTGGGGCCACTCTTGTGATGCTGAGGCTGCCCAGTGCAGGGCTGAGCCACCCCCACACTGCAGCATATGGCTCAGCGATGCTGACATATGTTCAAAGCACTACAAGATGGCATATTGCAATTGTAGCAGTGTTCTTCATTTTTATTTTTAGTTCAGTTATACAAATAAGATGTTTTTCTCTCTGTTCAATGTTATCAACATTTGAAACTATTTTTGTACGTTATTATCCTCTCTGATTTCTAATCCTATGCAGCTTTGCAAGGACTAACAGGGAACGTATAGAGCCCGTGCAAGTTATACCCTTAATAAAGAGCAATTTGCAAGTACAATTCTCTCATTATTTTTTTTATTGGTACTTCTGCATATTCAGTGAAATCTAAAGATTAGAGTTTTATGAATAATTCAGTGTTTAGGCTGGTGTCTGATTCATGTACTTCAAATCAGGGAGGTGGTTTTGATGGGAAGAGGAGGAAGGATTCAGTGTTTATTTGCTGTCCATGAGGCTGTGCTCCACAGGAGTGTGCTGATGTCTGGCACCGTGGTTCTCCTGCCTGCAGAGGATCAGCCCTGGCACAAGGCTGCCTCACACTGTGCTGCCCGGCTGCTGCTGGARGTGTTGGGGACAAGCAGAGTTTGGGACCCCGCTGCCAACTCAGCCAGGTGCCAGAGGCATCACAGAGCTACCAGAGAGGGATGGATGGATCCACGAAGAGGAGATCCACCCAAACCTTCTGTGGTGCCAGCCCCAGCAACCTTCCAGTGCTCTCACTGCCCCCTTTCCCCTTTCCTGGGGAATTCAGAAATGGACTGGAAATGGMGCAAGAAACAGGCTGGGG
Source organism: Malurus melanocephalus (assembly GCF_030028575.1). Taxonomy (NCBI): domain Eukaryota; kingdom Metazoa; phylum Chordata; class Aves; order Passeriformes; family Maluridae; genus Malurus; species Malurus melanocephalus. Next base: position 304,981 of record NW_026623839.1, on the reverse strand, counting down.
TGCTGGTCTGGGGGGAACAGGGCACATGGGTCTATCTCCCAGCTCTTTACTCCAGACCTGGCTCCTCCTGGCACCTCAGCCAGGATCTGGCCCCTGGGCTCAAGAGATGAGTGCAGACCTTGACAAAAGTCTCCATGGGCAGCACTTTGCTGGTCCATTGCTGTACTCTGCTGAGATGGCTGTGAGCCAGTCCTACCATCACGTAACCCTGCTTTACAGCTTCCTCACCTTTCCAACAGACTRCACACGAAAGCCCTGTGAGTCCTGTGTGAAGAGGGAGTCCCTGCAGAGGGGACATTTGCACTGTTTCTACACCAAAGAGCCACTGGTGATTTGTTCAGATGCTCCTCACAAGCACAGGTGCCTGCACAGAGGGGTCGTGGGGAATTCAGTGGGCAGGGGTCAGTGGTTGTCCTGCTTGTGACACCTGGGGAGAGTTGCTGCTCCTGCCTCTGCTGGCAAACCAAGCAGTTCTTCATTTYCCTCCTCTCACATGTGGAATCTTCCCCTGACCTGCTGCCCCACAATTATCAGACTGCCATTTCCCAGTGAATCCATCCTTGGTGAAGGGAGACAGCACATCCCAGCAGCACAGGGGCACAGAGTCTGTGTGGGCCCCATGTTCTGGTTTGGCTCCCTGTGCACCCACAGCAAGYGTTGGCAGCTGTACCCAGCACCCCAACACCCCCAGCAGCAGGTAGACACCTTTTGTCTGCCTGTTCAGGACAATCACCCTGCAAACCCCCATCTCTCTTTCCTCTCCAAACTCTGCTTAGGTGTGCCCCTTCTCCCTGCAGCCCCTCACAAAGAYTGGCAAAGCACCCTCAGGTTCCCAGCAGGGCTTTGGCCAGAGCAATTAGCAGGTGCCAATGAGCACCTGCAGCCAGGCTGCTCATCCTTTAAATGATGGRGCTGAGCTGAGCTGGGCATGGCAGGGCTTGTGCTGCTGTGGGTAGAGCTGCCTGTGCCTGCCTGGACTCTGGGCTTTGGTGCTGCCATGGACTCTCCGCTGGGTAAGGGCTCTGCAGGTGCCGTGGGGTCCCTCAGAGCTGGGGTTTGGCTCCAGCTATGGTGCCTGTTGTTGCTGGGGGCTGCAGGGATGAGCAGGGTTGTGGCTCCAGCTATGGTGCCTGTTGTCCCTGGGGGCTGCAGGGATGAGCAGGGTTGTGGCTGCATGGCTCCAGCTATGGTGCCTGTCGTTCCTGGGGGCTGCAGGGATGACCAGGGTTGTGGCTGTGTGGCTGTGGGGGCTTTGCAGCCCCGGGATGTGAATGGACCCCGGTCCCAAATGGTGCCTTTTGCAGCAGACACGGCTGCTGGCATGGCCCAGCGCTATCGCGCCCAGCACCCTCCAACCCTGCAGATGGTCAAAGAGGCGCTGCGGGCCCACGATGAGAAGAAGGGCGCCTCTGTCATTGCCATCAAGCGTTTCATCCTGGCCAAGTACCCCAGCGTGGACCCCATCCGCCTCAAGTATCTGCTGAAGCAGGCTCTGAGCAAGGGGCTGAGCTGTGGGGACCTGGTGCGGCCGCACAATTCCTCTGCTGTGGGGGCCACGGGCACCTTCAAGGTGAGCAGGGAGCCATGGGCTGGGGCTGAGGTGATGGCTGACCCCGGTGACACCCCTCTCTGAACCGCAGTTAGCGCTCAAGAAACCACGGCACAAGCAGCAGCTGGGGCAGGCTGATCCTGACCGAGGACAGAAAGGGACCGGCCCAGCGCCTGTGGCAGGAGCACGACAGAGAGGTGAGGACTGTGGGGTGCTGTGGGGAGAGGGCTGTGGGGTGGGTGCTGTGGGTGCTGTGGGGTGCTATGGGGTGCTGTGGGTGCTGTGAGCCCCCTCACACTGCCTGGCCCCACCAGCCCTCACCCCCTGCCCTTTTTCTCCAGGTGCCACGAAGCAGCAGCCCAAGGCAAAGGCCCTGAATGTGAGTAGGGACTGGCAGTGGGGTTGGGTGGCTCAYGGCATGCCCATAACCTGAGGTGCTCTCTTCCCTTCCCTCCAGGCCCAGCCASGAGCGGCAGAGAAGCCCAGCAGTGRCAGAACAAAGCACCCACAAGCTGCTGACTGGCCCCAGGCTCACGGCCCAGGGCTCTCAGGGCCCCCAAAGCACCGCCAGAAAGGACACGCAGCACCCAGCACAGCCMTGGCTGCTGACACTGCAGCAGGGGCTCAAAGTCAATCTTCTGCAGGTGCAGGGCTGAAGGAGCCTCAAAAGGCCCCGAGGGGAAAGAACAAGGGGAAGGTGGCCCGGGGGGCACAGCAGGATGGCCCCAAGGCACAGGGAGGTCAGGACCCGTCAGGGAAGCCCCGGGTGACCCCAGGAGCTGGGCAGGGGAAGGCCAGGGTGAAAAAGGCAGCCCCCAGGGCAGGGGACACAAAGACTCCATAGGGAGCTCAGTCCTGCCTCTGATTCCCATCCCTACAACAGGTTTTAACTCTGTGTTCACCTCATCCTAATAAAGCTTCTTTATTTGCCTCATGAAATGRCGTGACTGTTGCCCTGCTTGTGGGTCCTGGTCTCTGTGCTTCCAAGGGCCAAAATCCCTTAGCCCTGTCCTCAGCCTGCATGGCACGGTGGTGAGCTGATGCTGTAGACAGCCTGCCCTGATGGAGGGGTGCTCTCTGTGTCCCCAAGTGTCCCCTGATGTGGGCTTTGGGAGCTGTGTGTGTGCAGGCTGGGAGTGATCCCCTCTGCCACAGGCCCTGACACCCGTGGGACACAGCATGGTGACACTCCCAGCAACAGAGAAGCTCAGGCTTGGCCAGTTCTGTGGTGGGATCATGGTGCCTACAGTCTGTGCGAGGTGTCCACCCTTCTGCCCTCCTGGCTGTCCTTGGGCTAATGCCTGCTGAGCTGGGATTACAGSAGCACCAGAGCGGCAGGGCTGCGTGCGTGCCATGGGCATCTCTCAGCACAGGTGAACCAGCCTGTGGTTCATCTACAGTAAGAGGAAGATAAAGGTGTTTTGGGGCTCARACAAACAAGTTTGGGATGTTACTGTCACTTCCAGGATAGCTCATGCTCTTATTACCTGTCTGTGGCACAGTTTCCACCTCCAAACTTGTTTTGTGAGCTCCTGTGGGCCATGTATCACATTTCCATTTAATATCTTCAAATGCCCAAATTTCTTTTGCTCTGCCCAGAGCAGAGCCCTTCTGAAGGTCATGCTGATCATGTAAAGGGTTACAGTCCTTCTGGGTTGGAGAATATAAGTGGAAGTAAAACTCTTTCTAAAGAGGATTTTGTTAATCTGGCAACTGGCCTTGCCATTGCCCTCCAAGGCTCCTGGCCTCGCTTCAGGGCTTAAGCAAGAGCTGAGCAAACTAACTTCCTTTTAGACTCCAGTCCCTTAATGGGGCTGGAATTTGTGTCCCCCCAGGGACGGGGTGGGGAATGTGGCAGCAGTAACTGAGCAGAGTTCACTGGATCCTCAGATGGGGTGKCCTCAGAGCACCACTCACCTATGGGGCAGGGTCCTCCCTCTCACGGGCACCAGGCGTGAAATGCAAAGCTCTCTTGCTTTCAGAGAGGCCAAATAACTTCATGGCTGGATTTAGCTTTGCAAAAGCTAAATCAACTTTCTAGTGGAAGGAGAAAATCTGGTGTCTGCAAAGCACAGATTTYACTGGGGGAAGTGGAAGGTTTAGCAATGGTGTGGTCATTAAAGGCCCCGGACTAGAGCTGGTATTGGGGTGCTGAAGCCACAGACCCAGTTCTGGGGGTACAGGGAGGCACTGGCTCCCTGAGGCTGCGGAGAGGCACCACCCCAGGGCTGGGCACCTGGCACAGGTGAGGGTGCCTGGCCTCAGTGCTTCTGTGGGGCTCCTGGTGTTCATGAGCACAGTGTTGGTCACTTCAGGGGCTGCTGTGTTCTTGTGCCAATCATCCCCTCCTGTGCCCAGCCCTTCCTAGGGAGGAACCAGGGCTGTGGGAGTGGGGTGTGGATGCAGTGAGCTCTGCAGCCCCGAGGGTACAAACCTGTTCTCACTGGGCTGCTGACCCTGCACGTACAAAGCATGTACAAAGCTTGTCTGTGCAGGGGTCCTCATGTGTGTCCTCCCCACATGCACGGCAGGAACTGCACTCCACAGGTTCAGCACCTTGTTTTATTACAAAGATAGGCTTTGCCAGGAGTCTGCCACTTCCACTACACAGCAGGTAAGGGCACTACACCCACAACACGTGCCAAAGTTTAAAAACATGTTACAAAGGGCTTGAAGGTTCAGGCAACACTACAAACCCTCGATATTTACTGTTAAAGTTGCTCCTTTAAATGGCTGTAGCAACTACTTCTTGTTTTCTTTTTTTTTTGGCTTTGGAAAAAATTAAATAATAAAGCAATAGCCCCAATATATGGCCCAGTCACAGCACCTGGAGGCAAACTCTGCTTACTCTTGGCTCACCTGTATCCTTTCCCTGCAAGAAACAACATGAGGCTATAGCTCCATGGCCCTTTCCCTACCACCAGCCAAGATCAGTGCTCTCTGCTACCTCCGTCCTTCTTGCCCTGACCTTTCCTGTGCTGGGCCTGCCTACATCTCTGGCAGCTATTCACAGTTTYTAAAAGAAAAAAAAAAACATCAAGAAATTTTTGTGAAATCACTTTCAAAATAAAATGTAGCCCAGCTACATTCTTAGAGTTTCTATTCTGAAGCCACATCCTCAGCAAAGACATTGAGACCTCCACAGTGTAAGTACTTTTTCTGTAGTTCTCTTTAAAAAAAAACCTCTATTCTTCCCCTTTCCCTCCCCTCCCTCCCCACTTTTTAACATATTGGATAAAGACTATTGTTTGTTTTAAAATAGATATCTATGTACACATACACAACTCTGATGTTCTGGTTTCTGACAAATGTGGCATTACTGGAAATGATGGAATGGAGACCACCTGTCCATGGCAGTGAATCACCCAGGAGTGCTGTTGGACAAAGTCATCAAACACCAAGCTGCAGCCCAGCCAGYTGGATGACTCAGGAAGGCTTCCCTTTCATCCTCCTGCAGTGAGGTAGTAACTTAGGTTCGTTCCTATGGGCAGAACCGGTGGGTCACTGTGGGCAGGAGCCTGTCCCTGCAGGAATGCTGGGTTGAACAGTGGTGGAGGTGAGTGCAGCCTGTGCCTGTCTGCAGCCCAGAGCAGTCATAGCCCGGGCTGCAGGCAGGACAATGGGCCACCAGGCTGGGCTGGAGCTGCCCCAGTGCAGGTGCTGTGGGTGGCACTGGGTGTCCAGCCTTGGGCAAGCTCCACTTGTCTGCCAGGGGGACCCTTCCACTGAGCCAGCCTGAGCTGGGACCCTCCACCCTGCTCTGCAGCGTGGGTGCTGAGGTGCTCTGTGGCCTGGGTCAGTGCTGAGCTGCCAGGTTTGGGTCCAGTCCCCCCCTTTAAGGGCTGGACACAGGCTGGCCATGCAGCCAGGCCCAACTCTCTGAGCTTTTCTCAGGTGCCAGCCACGGGGCTGGGCCCACAGCCAGCAGAATAAACTGGTTCAGGGGACACCCGTGCAGCACTGACCTCGTGTTTGGTGATGGCCACAGGGACAGGCAGTGCTGTCTGTTGGTTGCCCTGAGTGTGGCTTGAGGTGAGCCAGTGCCATGGACACGTGCACAGCCAGCCTGGCAGGGCCAGGAGTGAGGGACACAGTCCCTCCTTCAGCAGCTCCCTCCAGTCTGGCACTGTGACTCTGATCAGCTGGCTGCTGSCATGTTCACCTACCCACTGCACCTCCAGCTTGCCACGCACAAGAGACAGGAACCCAGGAAATGCAGAACAGCCCTTGTGATGCTAACACAGCCTGGGCTCCCTCCAAACAGCTGTCTCATCGGGGATAAAGTGCTTTCTCCATGCCTTAGCTGCTTGGGAAGCAACTGCTTTGTCTCGGCCCCAAGTTCCCCGTGTTGCCCAAATCTCAGATGCAGGAGTGGTTATGTTTACACATACAGTACAAAAATTAAAAGGCACAAAAATACACAGAATGCAGCAGACAGTGAACAGCTGATGAGTCCCTGGTGTTGTAAAAACAAGGATGTTGGAAGGATGGAGAGGAAGGGAGCTCAGGCTATGATAGTCTTTGCTGTCTGTGGTCATTATYCCTGAGGCAACCCTTCTGCTTTGTGTCTGTTGTTGCAGCTGCTGCAGCCTCATCCCTTGTCCTGAGGAACCACGCACAGGGATGCTCCGAGTGCTGACTGCTTGGGTGCTGACCAGGGGGAAAGTGTGGACTGAGCTTGCCACAGGTGTCATGCCTCCATTTCTGGCTGGCAGCAGCAAATAAATTATGGGTGCCACAGTGCAGACCAGAGGAGTTTTAGCTGCTCGGAAAGGTCTTGTGGCTTCTTTTGAGGTGACGGAAACTTCCAGCCATGGGCAGGCCCACCCCGTCCACAAGGCTGGTTTGAAGATGACCAAGGTGTGCCTGTGGCTGAGGGCAGCTTTCCAGTGGCACTGTGCTGCAACAAAGGTCACTTCCAGGGCTGCAGCCGGCCTAGGCTTCACTGCAGCACTCATAGATGTTGTCCTCCATGAGCGCAATCACCTGCTCAAATTTGTGCTGGAGCTGGGTGCGCTTTGTGGTGGGGTTTGCGTCCAGGGCGGCCACGATCTGTGGGAGACACAGGCAGGTGATGCTGAGGYAGGGTGGGGTGCCCACCTGCCAGCCCAGCTCCCCCCTGCAGACCCAAATCCCAGCCCAGCTCCCCCCAGCAGACCTGTGCAGCCCAAATCCCAGCCAGAGCTCCAGTGGGGAGAGCCCACCCTGCCGAGAGCCCACCCTGCCCCAGAGCCCACCCTGCCCAGAGCCCACCCTGCCCAGAGCCCCTGTGCTCACACCCCCAGCACCTCTGCTGTCCCCAGCCAGGGCTGAGTGCAGTGGTGTATGACAAAAATGCACGGCAATTACAGAGCTGAGGGCACAGCACCAGCCCACAGGACACAGGGGCAGGAGCCAGCCAGGGTGAGGACATTGGGTGCAAGTTATTTTGTGGGTGGGCCTTATCTGCATATTTTGCTCCCCTGAAAGYATTTGCTGGTTTACACATCTGGAAGCCCTTCTTCACTCCAGCCCAGCCAAAAGACATTAAGATCAGTTGGAAATAGGTGGCCTTGGCTTCCAAAAAGTTGCCAGCCGAGGGACAGAGCACAGGTGCATCTGYATGTGCATCTATTACACATGTACTGCAATTATGCCAACCCCGATAATCCCTGATCTGTGGGATGTCTGCCTGCGGGGTTACCCCAGCCATGGCTCYTCCCTTTCCAGGCAGGCCAGAGCCCCAAGAGCTGCAAACCTCACTCACCTGGGAGCGGTATCTCTTGGCGTATTTGTATATCTCAGCCATGGCGACATTGGTGTTGAACTCATTTCGGTATTTCTTTATAAAGACAGAAGAAAGAGGGGAGAATATCAGCAGGATGGAGCATGTGAGCTCCAGCCCAGCCAGCATGCACTGACTACCAGAAAAGCAGGTTTTGCCTGACTTTGCTGATGTGTTGGTGCAGCCGGATTTTTAAGGAAGTTGCATTTGCATGCAGCAGGACAGATCTCAGTCCTTTCAAATCCAGCTGTAAATACCTGTCCTTTCAAATCCAGCTGTAAATACCTGTCCTTTCTAATCCAGCTGTAAATACCCAGGCTGGGCAGCACTGCTTATCCCTCTATGCCAAAACCATTTCACAGGAGGGGGCAGCACATCAGCTGGGCTGTAGGATATCAACAGAAAAATCCCGCTCAGTGCCCAAAGCTACAACACTGCAGGGAGAAGGTTTGATTTTGTGGAACCTGTGGCGCATCACCGGCACGACTCCGATCTGCAGTGTGGCTGCCAGCTCCTGTGGCTGGTACCAGGGCTGGCTGCCAGGGGCTGCCTGGGACTCGGGGCCAGCCCTGGCAGTGCTGCCTCAGAGCCAGCTGGCTGGATGGCTGCAGGACTGCAGAGATCCTTCTCCAAACTTTCTGGCTTTTTGGCACTGAATTTTGCTCTCAACTCCCAGTGGTGCCAGATCTAGTTAGGCTCAAGCAATTCATGGATGTTTGCTGCAGCTCGGGCAGTAATTGAAGATGCTTGGAATTAGGTCAGATGAAGTTTGTGTGTGSAAGTTTCAGGCAAAATCCCTTTCCTTGTGTGCTCCTTCCAGCATCTGAGCAGTAGCTGATTGCAGCCCATGTGCTTTCTCTGCTGCTCTCAGGCTCCAGCAGGACAATGAGCCTGCAGACTCAACCCATCCCTTGCAGCCCTTACCCGTGACTCCTCCGCCAGGTGGGCATTCATCTCCTGCTCACTCAGCGGGGGCATGTCGTGGATTTGCTTGTAGTATCTCTGCACTATCTTCCGGTACTCAGGGATCTCCTTGGCGTACAGCAGTTTGTTGGTCGGGGAGTCCTAGAGCAGAGTGAGACACTGAAATCAGACACTGAGCTGTTCCTGGCTGGAAATGTGATCCTGTTTGCTTGACCAAAGCACTGACAACAGACAGGGAGCTCAGCACAGCTGGGTGCAGGACCAGCTTTGCCTTTGGTCCTGAGTGTCACCAGAAAGGAGAGCGGGGGGACAGCACCAAGCAGCTCATGGCACATGGCTCCAACACATCGAGGATCTGTGAGGGTCACCACGAGCCCGGGGAGCTGCACACCATGGGGATCTGAGATCCAGCACTGTCCTGCTGCCCTTTGTCCCAGCATGAGGTCACTGTCCATCCCCTCAGTGCCTACAAGCACTGGGTGAATGTTTGAATTCACAGCAAGCACAGGGTGAAAGACCAGCCAGGATCAGTTGGGGTGGCTGACTGCCAGSTGATCTCTGCAGGTGAGGGGCACACCCGTGCCACATCAAACACTTGTCTCTGTGGTGCTGTGTGTGCAAATGGGCAACAAGGGACAGCCTTCTGCATCTGTTTGCTGGSGTTTCTTGAGCAGCTACACTGATTTAAGCCAAAGAACAAAGCTATCTTACAAGSTGACCTCTGTCAGTTGAAATGTTGCTTTTGGATTTTTTATGTAGCTTTGATTTATTTTGCATTGGCTAATCCAGCCTGCCTGGCCTAAATTGATTGCATGTAAAGTAATTAACAGAAAATACTGAGTTCTCTTGATTAATGTCAGCTTGGACACAGCAGCCTTAAACCTCCCAGCCACACAACTGGGTTGTACCAGTGGAGGCACAACCCTGCTGCCCTCCTTGCAAACACAGCATGAATAATTTTAACCTCAAGGCAATCCTGTCGTGCTGCTATCATTACCTCAGGAGCGAAATTGGCTGAGTAGCCTGGTGTTGCAGCCCCAAGGGGACCTGCCCCAGGCTTGGGGACATCAAATGGAGTGAGATCACCGTGTCCTGCCAAGCCTGCAGTGCTTCCCGGGGCTCTGGCACGGGAGAGGGGAGGGGATCTGCTGAGGACAGGGAGTGGTGGGATCTGCTGAGGACAGGGAGTGGTGGGCTCTGCCAGGGGCAGCATCCTGGCTGTGGACAGGAATAAGGCAGGAATAAGGATTCCGTGGTGACTTCTTTCCACTGCTGCAATCTGTGGCTTGGGTCATGTCACAGGGGGAGCAGGAAATGGGCACCACATCCCACAACAGTTCATTTTCAAACCCAGGGACAAGGCTTTACAAGAATAGGGCCAACTTGCAGAGCCTGCTCATAGCAGTTTTTTTTTTCTCAGCAGTACAAAGGAAAATGCTGCCTCTTCTCTRAGTTGTTTTTAAATTTGTGTCCGATTTGACTGTATCATGAGGAGAAGGGCACTGGTTCATTAACTGCTTGTGCACTGTTGATGTGTGGGCTGAGTCTGCTCACACATTCACAGTATTGAGAGAAACATGCTGAAAATAAGAGAAGAATCCAGCCTGGAACTCTCAGTGATATGTGGAGCATACATGCAAGCTAATTTTTCTGCTGAGATTTATTCTTCCCACACTACTCAACAATTCATTCACTTATGCTATTGTATTCCTGTAAAATGTTTCCATCTGCTGTCTGACTCCAGCTGACCCCTCTTCCCCTCATCTGCCACTTGACAAGGACAAATTGTAGGTGTTTCGTAACACATGCAAAAAAAAGACCAAAACCCAAACAAACAAAAAATCAAGCACTCATTAGATCTTCCTCCAGCATTAACCTCTCCCAGCAAAGGCTTCCTGCAGCTCTGGGGCTGAAGGCGTAGAGCCCACCCCGTCACTGCAGGGTGTCCCCAAATCACACACTGTCACCGCTAGCTTTGGGGCTGGGGGTGCAGTGCGAGTGATTTACAGCATTTCTTAATAAAACTTATGTCAGGAAGTTTCAAATGTCAACACTGGGCTCAGCCAAGGCAGCAGGAGAAAGGAGAAATGCGCACACGGGATGTCTTACTGCAGGCAGACATGAGGGACCGTGTGTGGGGCTGGAGGGTGGGAGATGGGGCTGGAGGGTGGGAGATGGAGCCGGCCCTGCAGCCTCCATGGTGTGCTGGGAATGGGCTCAGATCCCCATGGTGTGCTGAGCAGGATCAGATCCCCATGGTGTGCTGGGAATGGGCTCAGATCCCCATGGGAGCAGGATCAGATCCCCATGGTGTGCTG
>NW_026623839.1:286922-292329 GCF_030028575.1 Malurus melanocephalus | reverse complement strand
GGACACTGGGGCAGTGCTTGCCAAGGCCTGCCATGCCCTGAGGTGTCACTGGGATGGCCAGGACAGCCCCACAGCTCCAGGTGAGGCAGGCCTGATCTCCAGGGGTGGGGAAGGGAGGGGAAAACACATCCTGGACCAGCCAAAACTCRGCTGCRTGAGCCCAAGCAATGGCTCCAGGCWGCCTGGGGGGAGGCCAGCGTGGGGGAGGCTGGGCTATGATCTGTGCCACCCTGGCCACCCAAACTGGCCGTGGTGCCTCCCCAGGGGTACCTTGCCCAGCTGCAGGTCCGAGAGCGAGCAGGCATCGATGAAGGCCTGGGCAATCACRGACAGACAGGCGTCGATGTGATCTGTCTTGTCTATGTCAAACACAAACTGCGGGTTCTTCAGGATGTTCACCCAAAACCTCAGCGGCAGACTGCAAAGGGAAGGATCCAGGAATAAACAGCAGATGAATTTGGGTGTTCCAGAGTGAGCGGGGTGGAAATGCAGGAAAGATGATGATAGAAAGTGAGCAGTAGAGAGGAAAGCTGAGGAGATCATCCCCAATACAGACCCCTGCCTTGATAAGGGGACAGGCACACACCTTCAAGCCCAAGATGTTTATTCAGGAGGGCATGGCACGGACAGTGACTGCACATAAAGCCTTCCCTGGGCACACACATGGCCCTGCTCCTCAGCAGACCCACAGGCCAGACAGGCTCCAGCAGCTTTGCCCGTGTGGCTCTGTTGAGACTGTGCTCCCCACCTGATGCTCTTTGGAGCAATGGTGTCACCTCCTTTTCCCTTTTCCCTGACAGTAACCACCATCTGGTTCTGACAGTGAGCCTGGCCCCACAAAATGAATTTCATCTGTCTTTTTTTCTGCTCTCTCAYAATATTCTCCTTCAGTTATTTCACTGCTGATTTGGCCACAACACAGCTTTGGTCTATTGCTCACCCATCCCACCCTCCTCAGCAGATGAGAAGTGAAAGCCCCTGTAAGTCTTTGCTCTACAGGCCAACCAAGGTAGTAAAGGGCAGGCAGATGTGCTGCCCAGTGGTTTTATCTGCATGACTGCTCTCCCAGTAAAATTTAGTTTTAATTTTCACACACTGGGCTGGAAGCGGCTCCTGTCTCCAGAGTCTCCAGAGTGCTGAACGTCTCCTTGACATTCCCTCCATGCTCCCTGCTCTCTCTCAGTGCTTACTGCACTGTTTCCCCTCCACTCTGCCTCCTCCACCCCATTCCTGCTGTTTGTGTCCCTCAGCCCYGTTCCATCTGCTCCCAGTGCTGTGGTGCTCACCAGCACAGCCCTGTCCCAGCATCTGCTCCCAGAGCCCATGAGTGCCCTGGACACTCAGCCTGGACACAGAGATAAGTCAAGAAAAGTGTCCCCAGGGGCTGAAAAGGCCAAAAGCAAATGAAAAGGCTCCAGATATGCTGGTTTTAAAATTCCCCTGATGTTTTCAGACCTGACAGGATTTTGGACTCTGTCTCAGATCTCCAGTGCTTGCAGCTAACATCGTTGCTGTCTCCCATCATCCTGTTTCTCCTTTCATTATTTCTGTGTGCCAGTTCTTTCAGTGTTTTTTTCTGCCCATGCCTCCTCTTTCAGCTCACYGTTCCCCTGAGCTCCATATTTGTTCAAAGCTCTCCAATCCTGTGTTTGGTTTCATGTTTTGCAGCCCTCTCTGCCATCCTCCCTGTTTTCCAATCCCTCTTTTAGCAGCTGAATGATTAGTCCAGGGCACAGGGYTTTGCAGCTGCTGCTGCTGAGAGATGGAAGGAAGAAAAGGGAGATTTGCAAACCTGTTGGTTTTCCAGATGTGCAGAGTGTCAGGGTCTGTGATCCCTCTCTTCTCTGCCTGCTCCTCTAGGAAGTCAAAGAAATACTTGACAGCCACAGGCGGTTTATCATCTCGGATACTGAGAATGGCTTTGAACAAATCATCCAGGAACTTCTGGAGTGTGCCCTGCAGGACAAGAACACAGTGCACTCTGGGGAGAGCAGCAGCACCAAGGCCAGGAGGATACTGGAGGAGCTGCACACGAGGGAAATGTCTGAAGAGAAAGGGGATGCCAAAGCAGGGAGGGAATGGTTTGTTTGTGGATAGCGAGATAATGAACTTGCATTTGGGGTTAATTTCTTTTGGCATCGAGATTTTCTTTCTTACTGCTGGGATCTCACATCTGTGCTTGTTCTGTACAGCACAGACAACAAAGACTAGAGACTTGTGGCCATCCTTGTGATCTTTGCTTCAGTGAGGCACCATGCTGGGATTAAAAATAGGCCAGATCTGACCTCAGATTGCACAGACATTGCTCCCATAGCTGAGCATCTCCATCTCCTGTCCCAGCAGCATCTCTTTCTGTGGAGATGGTTCAGGTCTCAGCTGTGCAGTGCAAGCCCTGGGGCAGCCAGAATCCCTTTCATCTGCCCAGAGCCCAGTCCATCCCAGGGAGATCATGTGGGGAATCACACAGCAGCAAGGATGAGCTGGGAAGGACCCTGAGGAGCCCGACAGCCTCACTAAACATGCTCCAGCCATCCAGGAGAGGAGTGCCAGCACCTTCTGGGAGCAGCCAGCCCTTCCCTGGAGTGGCTTCTCTCATTAACATCCCACTAACATCCCAGCTGCCAGGAACGGGGCTGCTCTGGCTCCTACCTTGGTGGAGAGCAGCCGGGTCAGGTAAATCTCGGGAAGGACTTTCTTCCGATGGCTCTGTCTGTGGGATTTCTTATGTTCCACTGATTCATCTGTGGGGAGAACCTGGCMCCAGATAAAGCACATGGTCAGAGCACCCTTCTCTGGAAGTGTCACACTACATTCTCCTTTCAGCATAGAATTTCAACTGCATACAAAATTCAATTAAAAAGCAGTCCCTACTTTATAAACACATCTTTATATGGCTTTTAAAACATGTTTCATAATACTGTTTTCTGAGCTTTGTTTCTCCCGTGCCCTTTATTTCCTCTCTCACCTTAGATGSAGGAAATGAACCCATCCATCTCCCTTTGCATGGCCTGCCTGCCCCTGGGCTCTCACAGCCCTTKCTGACTGCACCTTGGGCTCCCAGCACAATGCACATGGCTTCTGCAGAAACCAGCTKTGCCTGCACTTGGGAAAAGCACAACATGTAGGAATACTGGCTTTTTAAAAACAAAAATTAACATTCTACTGGTCAGGTCAGTGAATTGCTGCTCTGTAATGACAAAACAATTGTCATTGTCTCACATGTGAACAGTTGGTTTCCCATCCCTTTTCCCTCCTTGCCTTGTGTGTGTGTGTGTGAGTGWGTGCTTGCTTCTATTTGAGCATGGAATCTCTTGCAGAGGAAAAAAACCCAAAGCAGGCAATAAAATATTGTTGTTGTCCATTACACCTCTTTTCATAAGAGCTTTTAGCAGCATTTAGCACTTTGTGCTTCCAGCACGGAACCCATGGACCTGCTCATCCCAGGAACAGGCAGAACGCCAGGAGCTCCCAGCAGGTGACAGCCAAAGCTTTGTGACACTGGGCCAAGCCATGCTCTGACCACGGCCCTCAGCTCTGTGTGCTGCCAGCAGCTCCACCAGACACTTCCATTCCTCTGCCATCCCAGGAACTCTTCATCCTGTCCCTCAGTTTATCTACAGATAAAGCTCATCTACAGATCACCTTTGTGCACCTCTTGAACCCTGCTGAAGAGAACTAATGAGCTCTAATCCAGCTTGTTCATCACATCTGACACTACAGACACAATTTAAATATCAGCCAGGCTGAGACCTCCACTTTCATCACAGAGTCCAGTGCAGGAGAGACAGGGGATGCTGTGCACTCTGCATCCTTGCTATCATGACAGCAGGACATGTGTGGGGAAGCAGAGCCCCCCATGTGCCCCCCATGTGCCCCCCATGTGCCCCCATGTGCCCCCCATGTGCCCCACGGGTGGCAGTGCCACTGCAGAGTGGGTGTCCTGGGGTGATGGCTCTGCTCCCCACAGAGGGGCAGGAAGGGACCCACATGCAGCCACCATCCCTGCAGCCAGAGCAGGATCCTTACCAAGTGGAAGTACTTCTCMGTGTCCAAATCCTTCACTGTGAAGAAGAGAGACACAGCAGCTCAGTCAGGGAGCCCAAACTGAAATGCTCTGACAATGCAAGCACTCCTGCCCATCACCAGCAGCAGGGCAAGAGCAGTGAGATGTTACCTCTGCTCAGCGTGGTGTCCTTCTTGTCTGTCAAACTCATAGCCAGGGATGCCCCTTCAGGGATCTGTGGAGACAGGGAAGAACACAGACTGATGGTGGGGTCACGTAGGATGGAGGGTTACCAGTGTCCTCCTGGAAGATCCCAGCAGCTGGGGATGCTGGTGCAGTCATGGATCTGCCACAAACATCCCTTGAACCCACCCTGCCCAACCCCTGCCCCCCAATATGTGCAAAGGGAATCTTCAGCACAATTACAAGACAGTGAGATTCCCAAACCCGATGGCAACTGGGCAAATAGGCAAACCCAAGATACATGTTTGGGATGTCAACACCAGGTGATCTGAAAAGGAAGGAGAACTGTGCTGTGCAGGTGCTGGTTTGCCTTTCCCAGAATGAGAGCAGGGGGTGGCTCAGCCCTGTGGGGCACCTTGCCAGCACTTGGCTGTGCAGCACAACTCTCACCCCGATAACCACATTCATGAGCACTCAGCTCCACTTTGGTTTTCCATGCACAGCTACAGACCAGTGAGAATTATGATTCCAGGCAGACCAGGGAATATGAAAATCATTAAGTATTTGTGGTTTCATTTAATTTTAAACAGAAAAACAGTCAAGAAAACAATCTGATTYGCCATGTTTCCTCCTATTTTTGGCTTTGGTTCCTCGATGGTATCCCCAGGCCCTGCTCAGAGCAGGCACTGACAGTTGTAGCTGTGATTTCAGCAGGAGTGTGGATCAAGAGCACAGWGATACTGATCAGCCAGACTGGTGGCCCTTGGGAACAAGAGCTTTTTCCCCTCCTCTTTCTCTTGTCAGTAATAACTTGTTTTGCATGAAGAGTGTTAATTAGTTTCTGTGTGTTGCAATATTAACGAGATGCTCGCCAGGGCAGATGTCTATTCCCTGGAAGCTCTGACGGAGCTATGGCAACCTCCCTGCTCGTTCCTGACGTTCTGTTTTTGGAGGGGACGCAGCTTGCCCTGGAGGCCAGGCAGGCTCCGAGGAGGTGGAGTTCCCTTTACCTTGTAATGTGCYAAAGTGTTGAGTTTCTTCCTGCCATCCTCCACCACCGAGGTGTCATCGAGGTCCCGCAGGATGTAGCTGTCAGTGCTGGTGGCAAACCACTCTGACCAGAGAGAGGAGAGAGGTGAGACCCAGAGAGGAGAGAGGTGAGACCCAGAGAGGAGAGAGGTGAGACCCAGAGAGGAGAGAGGTGAGACCCAGAGAGGAGAG
>NW_026623839.1:278597-286405 GCF_030028575.1 Malurus melanocephalus | reverse complement strand
GTGAGACCCAGAGAGGAGAGAGGTGAGACCCAGAGAGGAGAGAATTGAGACCCAGAGAGGAGAGAGGTGAGACCCCAGTCTGAAGGAGGCAGGACCAGGGGTAGGGACTGCATGGACTGATGTCTGCCCTCCTGCCAGAGCTGCTTCACCACTGCTCGGACAGGCCCAAGAGCTGCTGCCCAGCACTGAGCTGGTTTTATGGACTGCCTGGTCCTTACCGAGGTCAACATCTTCCACTCTTGGCCACTGCGAGTAGGGGACGTTCTTGCAGAAGGCCTCCAGAATTTTCTCCTTCACTTGACTGAGTGTGTCTGTGTCCATGGCTCTGACGCTCAGGGAATCCATCCCACAGCCTTGGAAGGACACGTTGAGGTTCTGTAAGCAGAGGCTGCAGGTTAGGCGTGAGCTGCCTGGTTCTGCTGCCTGCCAGGAATTCCTGCAAGCTGTGGTGCCTGCACAGCTCTGGCTGATGCACCCTGGGCCCTGGGCTGATGGAAATTTAGCTGAATCAATGTGGCCATCAATGTTTACAGCATGAGATGCATTGATTGACAGGCCCAGGGGCTGAGGGCTCTGTGGACCCATCAGGGAGAGCACAGGAGCCCCAGAGCAGCTCCCTCTCACGCTGTCCCACTAAAGGGGTTTGAGCAGCACAGGCAGGAG
Organism: Malurus melanocephalus; assembly: GCF_030028575.1. NCBI lineage: Eukaryota > Metazoa > Chordata > Aves > Passeriformes > Maluridae > Malurus > Malurus melanocephalus. The sequence goes on along the minus strand of NW_026623839.1, from coordinate 285,742 downwards.
GAAGGCTCAGCCCCASCAGCAGCCATGTCCTCAGCTGCTCAGCTCCACTGGCTGCTAACGTGGCTGCCAAAGCTCATTGCTCCATGCAAGGGACCAAACCCCACTGCTTAAACGAGAGCTACCCCTACTGCAGGATGGGATGGGTCTGCTGCAGAGCTGGACCTTGCTGCCACTCCAGAGCTGCTGCACCAGGGCACAGGCAGTGGGAAGGTCTGCAGGCTGCCCCAGACACTGCTCACAGACCCGGCAGGAACAGCTCCCTGACTGCATCAGCTGCAGCCAAAATCTGCAGGCAATGAGAGCAACTCTCTCCTCTTTTTGTCTGGGTTCTTTTCCTCTCACGAGCTGTGCAGAGCCAAACGCTGTGAGCACAGCAATCCCCTCTTACCTCAGCTCTGGGTACTCACCCTTGGCTTTGCCTCTATGTTCTCCCKCAGCAGCCACTCCTCATTGAGGGTGTACCTGGCCTTCCCTGTAATGGCATCGATGGAGCCCTTGTTAATCTGCTGTTTGATGGCACAGATCAGCAGGAAGAAGGGCTCTCCAACRGTTTCCTGAGGAAAGAAAAGAAGATCAAGTCAGCAAAGGAGAGCTGGTGGTGAGGGCTCCATCAGCAGCAGGCAGGACAGGCTTGGGGGGGACACTGAAGGTGCCTCTGGACACCAGAGAGCAGGACCTGTCCACCCCAGGGCTGTAAATGCCTGGAGGGGACATTGCCTCTCAATTCCCACTTGCATCTCCTTGGGGCTGCTCAGAAGTTTTCAGACATGTGGCAACATGACAGAACAGATGGGGAACAGGACATCACAGCCAACAACAGCCACAGGGCATTTTTGGGGATGCTGTAATTGTCAGCATCAACACAGCCCATCGGAGCTGTGCAGCAAGCACTGGAGCTGTGGATGCTGGGCCACCCTGCAGGCAGAGCTGGGTGCTGCTCAGAACCAGGGGCACATGCTTGGCAAAATACAAATGTGCATTCATCTACATGTGAATTACACAGGAAGAGGGAGAATCTGTGCTACAAAACACACTGTGCTACAGAGATGCTTCCTGCAATCTGACAGGGCACAGACTGCATGACATGCTGCACTCAGCAGGACAAGACAGGGCTGATGTGCACAGAAATACAGAGATATCTGGGCACCCTTTCTCATGAATGTGTCAGCAGAACCTCTTTTTGCACTGCCTGGTTTGCCACTGAGCTCCACGGGGAGCAGCCTGGCCTGTGGCTCTGGGAACCAGCTCATTCTTCTCATACCACAGCAGAAGCCTCAGCACAGCAAAGCAGAGAGGAGCAGGGTCAGCGAGCTGTTCCCATGGCACAGCAAGCAAACACACCATTTAACTCCTTACATTCATCAATGTTCATGGGACAGAGGTGAGCTGAGGCACTGCTGCAGTAAGAACCAAAGATATAACAAGGAGGATCTGTTTGTGATGACATTCAGCTATGCAGTTTAACATCAAATTTCGGATCCATTGCTGCTGCTGCACCGATGGGTAAGGGAAACATAAGGCATATTCTTAAGGAGCTCTTTGGTGTTAGAGTACATCCCATTCTCCCCAATGCTCACATTCAATTTCTTTCCAAAGTGCAGATTCTGCACATTTATGTTYTGTGAGCATCTCCCTCCCCCTCTGCACACACAGCTCTGCCATCTGAGAGCTGCTCMACACAGCAGATACCCAACCGTTTCGATATTTCTCAGCTAGGAGCTGCTAAATGCTGTTCAATCTGCTTCTTAATTAAAACTTGGTGATTCTTTTATTCTAATTGCCCTATAATTGCTGAAGCAATTAGTTCTGTGTCAATTTGGATGCGCTGCATTTGGTGTGGTTGATGGTGGTGATGCAGCAGAGCTGTCGGTGGCCAATGCCATCTGTGCCACAAGGGCACTCGATTCCTGCTCAGGGGTAACTCCATCAACACAGGGAGGCTCCTGGCTCTGCTGCAGGGGGTTAATGATTCCTGCAGTGCTCCTATCAGCAGGCAGCACAAAATGGGCTCAGAGCAGGGCTGCAGAGGCTGCAATGGAGGAAGGCATGGCTTCCAGAACGCAGAACAAGGTGGGGAGTCAGGAAAGTGGAGAAGCTGAGGACTGCAAAGAGTGGAGAATGTGCAGAGGACACAAAGAGTTCATTTTGGAGAGAAAGGCAGAAGCCACATATAACAAGGGACAACACCAACACAGAGACCTCGTCAGGCTGCAGTACCACTGCCCCATCCTGGGAGCCACAGGGCACCGCTGGCTGGCCCTGCACACAGGGTCAGGGTCAGGGTCAGGGTCAGGGTCAGGGTCAGGGTTCAGGGTCACTGTCACTGTCACTGTCACTGTCACTGCCACTGTCACTGTCACTGCACTGTCACTGTCACTGGCACTGCCATGCTGCCTGCAGGATCCTGTTTGTGTCACACAGGAGCAGGGACAAGCCTGAGGCCAAACCCAGGGCTGGGCTCTGGTGCCTGCCTGTCCCTGCCATGCCAGGCCTCCCAAACCATTCMAAAAGGGCAAATCCTACTGTTCTGAGAGCCCTCATGGCTGAAATGGGCACAGCTCTGTGCCACCTTYGTGCCCACACCGAACTGCCCCGGGCACTGTGGGGTCACTGCACACCCACACAGGATCCAGGCCAGGCCACAGGGGACACAGCAACAGCGCTCTGCTGCAGAAATGCTCTTTCTGTTGGACTGTTTGGCTTTCAGGCTCAGGAACTGCGGGATGTTATGGAAATCTGGAAAAGCGCTAATCAGACAGCGAATTTCAAAGCAGGGAAAGAAGGGCTGGCAGGCAGGGACTAGAGATAAAATGGCAAACTTGTGAAACCTCCAGCATTGTTCAGAAAAGTCATCTGGAAAGGAATCAAAACCGTCTTTGGACTTGGCTAGTTAGGAGAAAGGAAGTTTAACCAGAAGAGATCAGTGCTGATTCAGGACAAAAAAAAGTACTTAAAAAAACACAGTCTGGGGCCTTTTTTTCCTCCTATTGTGAATGTATTTTAATGAGACTTCATTTTCATTTTTGACTGAACTGTTATGGGCTCTTAAAGCTACCCAGGGCACTGAAATAAGTGCAGTAATGGAAAGCACAGTGCAGGCTGGCAGGACTTGAACTGCTCCACGCACGAGGAGCGTGGGAGGGCTTCATTTTTATAGGCTTGGGAAAATAAAAAGGTTTAGAGCACAGACTGGATTCACATGTTACTGCCCTATTAACACAACTCTGTCAAGTTATTATAGATGTTCTCCCAGGAACACACTACAGCCATTTCAAAAATGTTTTGGTAAGGCCAGGAACAGAAAAGCACAGAAAACAGCTGCTTATCCCAAGTGCCTGCTAATTTTGGGACAATTATCTGTTTGCATTCTGGGAAGAATCAAACCTCCATCACACATGCAAAACYTGGGTAAGCTTGGACACAGACATAAAAGCTGAATTCCAGAACCTTACTTTTCCTTTAATTCCCTGACCCTGTTAGGAGCCAGGCACAATGGTAATATGGGGAAGACTTTCTTTTTACGCTTTTTCCACCAAAACTGTAGCACAAAGTAGAGCTATGGACTATTTCATCTACARTCCTCACTCAGTTGTGCAGAGAGCTCTGCATTGATTGTGCAAATGCTGTAGGTCCCTCCCAGGCAGCCCCTTCCAGCCCATGCCATCCCCCAAATGCTGGGCCATCCCCAAATGCTGAGCCATCCCCAAATGCTGAGCCATCCCCCCAAATGCTGAGCCATCCCCCAAATGCTGAGCCATCCCCCAAAGACTGAGCCATCCCCCAAAGACTGAGCCATCCCCAAATGCTGAGCCATCCCCCAAGGCTGAGCCATCCCCCCAAAGGCTGAGCCATCCCCCCAAAGGCGGAGCCATCCCCAAAGGCTGAGCCATCCCCCAAAGGCTGAGCCATCCCCCAAAGGCTGAGCCATCCCCAAATGCTGAGCCATCCCCCAAAGGCTGAGCCATCCCCAAAGGCTGAGCCATCCCCCCAAATGCTGAGCCATCCCCCCATCCCCCCAAAGGCTGAGCCATCCCCAAAGGGCAGTGGGGACTCCATTCCCTTCAGGTGCCCTCCATGTGCACACCACGATGCCTGTGGCAGCAGCTCCCTCCCAGTGAAGACAGCTCCTTCAAATCATCTACCCCAAAACACAAATGGACGGGCTGTTATGCAGAGCATTAATGTGAAACAAATGTTCTGAGCATGTAGCGTTGACTTACAAGGGAAAATACAAGCACTGGGAATTTTTCCACTGCACAACGGCAGGGACTTTCACAGCAGCTGTTTCAAATAGACATTGTGATTAATGGGGATAATTCAGGAATGAAAACCAGGCCCATCATCACATGTCTGACAAAGCAGTGCTGCAGGCAGGCGGGCGAGGCTTCTTCCTACCAAGAAACAGCAGAGTTTGACCCGAGGAACGCAGAGCACATGGGAGGCGTTTGGCTGTTTAAATCACAGCCCTGAGATGACACCAGCTGTGCAAAGAGGTGTCATTGTTCCACCACAGGGGCTCTGTCCTCCTGTGCGTGGTGGGGAGGACAGCAGCTCTGCTGATCCAGACAAACCCCTGTCCCTTTGACAGCAGGGCTTGTGTCACTGGGACAGTTCAGGARCCTTTCCAGACACTCCTGTCTGCCCAATTCTTCTCCCTCTTCGTATTTCAGTGTCCCCTCTGATCCCACCCTTACTGTGATGCACGTGTGATGTCAGAGTCTCTTGGACATCAACTTTAGTGCACTTTAGTTTGAAAATCATTTGCTGTCAGAGGTCAGATATGGGCTGTGGTGATGTTCTGCACTGCCATGGCTTCAGGCTGGGCATGGAGGGGACTGCAAACCCTGAGTGCAGCCTTAGCCCTGCCAAGGACCTGCTGCAGGCACATGGAAATGGGTATTCAGCCAGGGGCCCAAGAGCTCTGCAGTCTCCTGGTGTCACCCTGTGCCCCCCTTACCCTGCAGTCACCCCACAGTCACCCTGTGCCCCCTCACTGCAGTCACCCCACAGTCACCCTGTGCCCCCCTTACCCTGCAGTCACCCCACAGTCACCCTGTGCAGGGTTTGGGGAGGGGGCACTCACAGCTCCCCCAGCCCTGCCCAGCCCTGTGCCAGCCTGAGGGAAGGGGCAGCTCCCACCCACGGCCACTCCTGGCCCTCCTCACCACCACTGAGCTGTGCAATGTGCTCAAGCCTCAGGCTCATGTGATAAGGCTCCACTTTCCTCTTTTTCCTTTTTCCCTGAGGAAGCCTTCTTGCTTGTCCATTTTTAGCACAAGCTGGAGATGGATCAGATGCCTTACATGTGGTCTCCCCTCCCCAAAACGAGAGGCCAGCACTTTTTTTCTCCAGTGGTTTAACTACAAGCACAAAATCTGAATATTAAAAAAATTTCACTAATTTCCTCTTTTCTGCCCTTCAGGCTGGATAGCTCTGCTACATTGGCACAGCCATCCTCATACACTCCTGTAACTCTTCTTTTATTCAAGTGGCTAATTGCATCAGCTAAAATGAAGATTATGAACAACAAAACCACAGGCTTCGGACAAAAAGTGATCATCTGGGATCAGAATAAATCACAGTATGTATGAAGACAATATAGAATCGCTTGTGTGAATGTAGAGAACACTCTGGGAAAAGAGACTTTCAAAAGCTTTTTCAAGGCTCTCCCCGTGGGTATAATGGGGTGTCCTCCAATTAACTGCTGTGGAATCAATTAAGTTATTGCTCAATTCTTCTGGGGAATTCCAAACAGAACTGGCAAATGTTGGAGATAAAGCACTGAACAGATGGAGTGCTGATGGCTCTGAGATGCCAAACATATTCCTGCTCATTCCCATCAGAAGACAGTCAGCCCTGTGGGACAACCCCACCTCTCCTGCTCAAATTCGTGCAGAACCAYGAAGATGCCTCTGGTGAGAGGCCCCACACCCTCTGGGCACAGGGGCAGGCACTTGCCAAAACCTCCTGCCATTCTGGTTATTTTTCAGCTTCCTGAAACACAATGAAAAYGCTGATCCACGCTCTCTGCCACAAAGACTGAGCTCTCCCAAACCCTGGGCAGAAGCAGAGACACAACTGAACTTCAGGTTCCTTTGTTACCCCTGAATCATTCGATATTCAATATCATCCAATCAGTTTGACAATTAGAGACAGTTTGAGTGGCACTGTTAGCACGAGTCAGGACTGCTGCCCACACTCCTCATCCCTCTGCACTCTGTGACCCTGCACCATCACAGGCTCTTACTCTGAGATAGCTGTACATGCAGATGGACATCCAGTTGGTCAGCATCTTCTCCACTACAGACTCTGTCCTCCTCAGCATCAGCTTGGGATTTTTGGAAGCTGAAGCATCTATTAGGTCCACCAAGAGGTCCTTCATGATGCTAGTGTAGTACTCCAGTTTCCCATGCAATGCAATAGTAAGCAGGGAGGCCAAGTTACACCTGAAACACAGAATGGTACAGGACTCAAACCCCAGTCAGTGAGACTGWCCTGCTGGCTGGCACTAAAACACCCAACACACAAAGGCAGTCTTTCAGACCATTCTCATGAGCCTTCTTAACGGTGTTAGAAGTTCCAACCCTCAGGTCAGCTTGCATCCTTTTACTGTTAAACCAAATCTTACTGTTAACCCAAATGAGTGAGGGCTCTACAGGGTTCATGGMCATCCATTTCTAGCAGAAAAGTGTAGGCAAATATAACTCAGTTGTCCACTGAAACACACAGCCAGACACTGGCTGCGTTATTATGGGTTAGGAATAAATCAGACTCCTCCAGGTGCCAAGTCTTTGATTCTGAAGCTCATACCTGTCTCTGACAGCAAAGTCCTTCTGTTGCTCCAGAGCATGGACAAACACGATGAGGAAGTGCTTGTTGTTGAGTAATGTGGAGAACAGAGAAATTCCTTCTTCCATGTTGGGTCTGCAGTTCTCAGGGATCTGAAAAAAAATTTAGAAAGCAGACTGAGAAAAGCCTGCATGGTGTTTTCCTCCACATTTCATTCCTCTGGAGTGCAGGGATGCCCCACCAGAGCACAGGGATTGTGAGCAGAGAGCCCCTTGTCCTGTGCCCCAGCAGTCAGCAGCTTTGCTGGCAAGGAGCTCACAGCTGGGCCAGCAGTGGCCACTCCATTCTGCTCAGCA
>NW_026623839.1:274269-278237 GCF_030028575.1 Malurus melanocephalus | reverse complement strand
TGGGTGTGCAAGGACAGGTGGAGAGGGCTGGGTTGGGTCAGCTTTGAGAAAGGACAAAGGGAGACCTTTCTGCAGCATCAGCTGCCCTGTGGAGGGCAGAGAGGACAGAGACAGGCTCTTCAATGGCACAGTGCCAGGGGGACACCAGCTGGAGCATGGGACACTAACTAAATAAAAGGAAGGCAGTTCTCGCTTTTAAGGGTGTCATACACTGGAATGAGGCCCCAGGAGGCTGTGGGATTTCTGTCCTTGAAAGTATTTGGCACAGTTGGACGAGGCCCTCAGAAAAGTCATCGAGATGGGGCTGCTTTTAGCACATGTCCCTTCCAATCTAAGCAAGTCTGACTCTTCACTGCCTGCTTCTCATTCACATGAAACTCAGCTCTGAGACAACAGCAGCTTTTACCGAGTCCCTTTTGAGAGGAATCTCACTCATGAAGAACTGCAGTTGGGACTGAAGTGACACACACTATAACACACAGGAGGAGGAGCCCTCAGCAGAGCCAGGAAGCTGCTGGTTTCCCAGCTGGATTCCTGGAATCCCAGGCCAAGCTTCTCCATGCAAGAGCAGATTCACAGATCTGCCTCCTTCAGTTACCCTGCTGCTCTGTGTTAACAGTCAGCAATACCCCAAAGCATTTGTTCTGTGCTGGGTCCCTTACCTTCCATTCCCCCACCAGGAGGGGATGTGTTTCCTGCAGCTGGGAGCTGAGCTGCTGCGAGGGCAGGATGTARCACTCCTCGTACAGGGAGGAACACTGGAACCAAGCACAAAGTTAGGCAGGCACTGCACCCACAGGGACCCCCGTGTGCTGTCCACCCCAGCGAGGGGATGGGGTGACATGTTAATGGGACCAAGGCCACCCGTTCCAAAGGCATGCAYGGGCTGCTTTAGGGACCTTGAAACACTTGGCAAGAGCCTCTGGAATGAGCAAACACCACAAGGATGGGGGGAGGCAGACGTTTGCACAGACACAAGGCTGGGAGGGCAGGGAGACTGCAAATAGAGTAATGTGACAGCTAGAAAACTCCCAGAAGAGAAAGCTTTACAGAAGACTAAATAAAAATAGAGGAGTTCTGGGTGTTTCAACACACGTAACTTTTAAAACAGATGGGCAAAATGTTTAAATCTTTAGCATTCATATAGCATCCTGAATSTTAATGCCTCTCACGTGCAGAGATATGGAGACTGGATAACTGAAAGGCCTGAGTAATAGCTACTAATGAAACACTCTGCAGTCATAAATCATCATCTCAGTCCTCAGCACCGACACTCCGCTGCCTCAAGGGTGAAATACAGCCCGAGTGAAGGGCACCCAGGCAGCTGCAGAGCAGCCAGGGACAGGAGTGATGGCACCAGCACGTCTGAGGCAGCTCTGCCAAAGGACTCTGGGCAGACAGATTGGGACTGGGTGCCCAAGGGACCCACACACCCAGCCTGGACAGGGWGGAGGGGACAGACAGAGAATCCCAAGAGCTCCTGAGGGCCTGCCAAGCTGCTGGGAATGCTTGGGAGCACCCTGCGTGGGGCAAAATGCCCCTCTCCCTATTGCCAAGGGCAGATTCACACTTGAGCCACCCCTCAGCCTGTGCTGGATGGAGTGGGATGACACTGGAGCCCTTGAGCAGAAGGAGAGTCCCCWGCACTCTGCTCCTGTGAATGCTTTCACAAGATGGTGTCCAATGGCCCCGAAGGGGAAAGCTGGAGCAACTCGTGGGACAATTGCCACCAGCTCCTGTCATGTGTGTGCAAGCCTGACCTTGTGTGACATGCCAGGAGGTGCAGCTCCACTTTTGATGATAATWAAGGCTGAAATATGTGACAAGTAAATATGTAACAGTGGAATGATTTTGTGACACTGTAAAAGCCCTTTAGCACTGGTTGGGAAGCATCTGGGAGCAATGAGGTGCCCGTGACACACACTGTCTCCTTACTTTGGGGAAGAATGTCCTGGTGACAAAGTGCTTRTACTCCAGGAAGGGGATGCCCTGGCTGCGGTTGAGCTCCTTGGTCAGGTCTGTCATGTCTGTCTGCAGCTCTGCAAAACCTTCAACAAAGAGACCCGAGATGGTGAGAGCCTGATCCCCCAGCAGCTGAGACTGGAGCCTGATCCCCCAGCAGCTGAGACAGGCTGCCACTGGAAAGCACAGCCCAGCTCTTCTCTGCTCTTTAAGACATTCCCTCGCTGGGGATGGAGCTGTGTTTGCTCTGAGCCCATTGGGGTTTAACCATCACAGTGTACACCCTGCCCCAAGCACTGACAGAACATTCTCTGCCCCAGGAGCCCAGCCCCAGGTCCCCTCAGTCCCTCAGGACAGGACAGGAGCCGGTGTGTCGGGATCATGGACCATGGGATGGCAGCTGCCAACACCTGGAACACTTCTCCCACTGCTCTACGAGAAAGTGTGCTGAGTTTCTGTGGCACCCAAGAGTAAAGCACACTGAAGGACAGCGTGGCCTTCAGTAACCCTCTGACACAGCCAGGGGCCACTAACCCAGGGCAGAGCTGGTGGCACTGGAGATCAGGGGCTGGCTCAAGCCAGGAGCAGGACAGGCACAGCCACACTTGCAGCACGGAGCCACATTCCCAAACCCGGCTCACAGGGAGGGAATGATGACAGAAATTGTCCTACAAATAATTCTGTAAACTTCCACAGGGCAAAAGTGAATGGCTTCAAGCGTGCTAACCCCCTCCCAGCCCCGCTCCCTGGCACCCAGACAGTGAGTTACCTTTGCGGATCTCCTCGCGGATCTGCGACTCCATCTCCTCCATCTGGAGCAGCGTTTTCTGCCAATAGCGCTCGGCTCTGCGGCTCTTTGTGCAGAACACAAAGAGAGCTGGAAAAAGGAAGGGAACAAGCCTTTTGGACTGGGGCTTCAGAGCAGCTGCAGCGGGATCAGAGCGATCTCTCTGACATGGGTGAAGAAAGCYAAACCCATCTGAACTGCTTTCACACCTAGCACCAGACTGGTATCTGCTCAGACAGTTGTCGATTATTTGTAAATAAGTAAAACCAGCTGGAATTTAATGATCATGCTGTAACTGTCATCTTCAATTYAGGTCTGGGCTGTCTGTACTTAACTGTATTATTAATGTGTTCCAGCTGATTAATGAATACAGAATTGAGGACATTTACCACCTGTATTACACAAGTGTTCACATCTGATAGTCTTCCCACGCCTCCTGAAATATGTTTCTAATGATGGGTACAGCATCTAATAAAGAGGGTGCATTACAGCCTTTATYAAAAATAAATTAAATCCATATTATMMACCTCTCATTTGCTGTGAACTGGCAGGTTTCTTGCTGCAGTCACTCTGGGTATGTGATGAGCAGGTACCCGAGCCTGAGGACAAAGGTGTGTGGCCCAGTTTCAGCCAGTGCCATWCACCAACGTGCCTGGTTCACATTTCCACCTGGGGATGCTGCTTCTGCTCTTCCTGCTCAGCCAGGCACCTGTCACTGCTGGTGAGAGCACCTTGGGCTAGGAGCACCTTTGGGACAGTCACGCCTGTGACTGAGACTAGTTTGTCACATCCTTCTTTGTTTTATATTACAGCAACTATTCAATGTTTGGGGAAAAGGATAAGTAAATATCACAGGTTCAAATAACAGAGTTGAGCTGTGGATTCAGGCAGGAAAAGCTCCGTGCTGCAGTGATCCTGGTGTTAGCTGTGTGCCCACAGCACCCAGACCAAGCCCAGGCACTGCTCAACTGCAGCTCTCAGAGTCACCTTCCCCACCAGAGAGAAACCTGGGCACGGGCTGCAAACAGCTCACCTACGACAGACAGGACCAGCAGGATGCTGCAGATGACAATGGACACAATGATGGCAGTCTCTCCTCCCCCCAGGTGCAGCATGGCAATCGTGTARTTGAACTTCCCAACTTGGATCTGAAGGAGAAGGGAGAGGAGAAACAGGAGCTGAGCAGAGTGCTGCCAAGGGAGCAGGGAGAGAGGGACAC
>NW_026623839.1:265457-273702 GCF_030028575.1 Malurus melanocephalus | reverse complement strand
TGGTCACCCCCAGCAGGCTGTGAGGCCGCAGTGCCCATCCCAGGGCCACCACAGGGCTGTGATGGCAGAGCTGTGGCCCACTCCTGGCCCCACTCTGCCTGCCCCAGAAGGGACAGCCTTTTCCTAGAGATCCCATGGCACCGTAGGAGATTTCCTGTGCTGCTCTTAGTAGAAAACCACTTCCACTAATCATCAACTCTGTCACGGCTCTGAACAGCCTTTGGACCCCTGCTACACCCGCCTTTCTCCTCCAAAAGCAGAACTGCTGCCRCCTGGAAGGAGGGTTAGGAAACTTTAAAGTCCTTGAAATACAAATAAACGAAGGGAATAAAAATAAATGAGACCATAGACGAGTAATGATCTTGTGGCTAAAGCAGTCAAAGGGGTGTCAGAAGATGCTGGCTCTGCTCCCAGCCCATGCTTCTTGTGACAACAAGCACAAAGCATYTGAGCTCAGTCCCTGGGTCTCCTGATCTCCAGAAGGGAACACATCACAGGCTGGCAAGTTACTGACTCCCATTTACAAATAGCTCTTTGGGCCCTTGGGAYGAAAGGATTCCACAGCATCATCTGATAAGGAAAACACATGACCACAAAGCTCTCACTTCTCAAAATGCAAGTTTCACTTCTCCCAAGGAACAAGAAGTGAGAGAAACTCAAGAAGAAAACTTGAAATGAGGCAGGGAAGAGCTGCAATAATCTGATGATTACAGCTGTGTCATGAACACCTCCAGAGAAGGTGCCCACTGGGGTGAAATTCCAGCAGCTCTCAGCCATGGACCAAAGCCATCCCACAGGTGGGCACTGGCACCTCCTGCACCCCAAACAGCAGCACAAGCTCCATCCTGAGGGAAATGCAGCCTCTCTGGAGCACTGGGGAGGGCATGGCTCAGACACAGAGAGCTTTGGTCCCTCCCCTGCACATTGTCCAAGAGCCCTGGGCTGGACTGGACAGAGCCACAGCACTGCAGCAGCACAGGGCAGGGCCACTCAGCTCTGGGTGTTCACAGCCACATCTTCAGCCCCAGCATCTCCACCTCTTCCCTCTCAAATGATGCCATGAGGCAGCTCCTCAATACATTTTGAGTCTTTTTTTTCCCCACCAGCTCAACCTTCTGCATTTTTCAGAGAAAAAAAACCCATGGCTGCGGTTTAATTCAGTGTTTGGTTTTTGGTTATGAACGAAGATGGGCCTGAAGGTCTTGAGAAGCCTCTCTTGTGTACGTGGCCAGCTCCAGTCAATAGCAATGCCCTGCACACCCTGCCCTGTGTCCCCTGTGTGTCCCCTGTGTGTCACCAACACCATTTCAGTGTGCTCTGAGCAGTGGCCACTCGCAGCACGGCCAGCAGGACATGCCCCACACCGTGAATGGAGCTTTAGTAAGACTGCACAGGTATGAATATRAGCAGATTATTTAGTTACACGTTCATTGCTGGTGCACTCTGAACAGCCTTGTGCTACTTAGAGCTGGGGAGCATTCTCTGACTTCTTGGGGACCTGCCCGGACTGGTTTCTATCACACCAGGACTAGGAAACTCAAAAATCCCTTTCTTCCCCAAAGGGATTTCCCTGTTTCTCAGTTCTTACAAAACAACAAGAAAAATTACAGTTTAAAATTCCCATTAAGATGACTCAAGAAATTCTATTGCTTCTGCATTTCCATTTTTCCAGTTTGCAACAGAATTTCACACASCTCAGATTGCTGCCAGTGAACAGGACAGCCCTGTCAGGGAATTGGGAGTGCAGCTTTGTGCCTTTGTCCAGGGCAGCCCAACTCCAGAGCTCCCCAGTTCCTTCATCCTTCCTTCYCTTCCCTGCCAACGCCTCGGGCTCCATCCCACCCCTCCATCCCTCCACAGTAACAAAATGTGGTGAATTTTGCAGAATAAAGAGGAACAGCCCTGAACACTGAACGCTTTGCAGTGACAGAGCAGCAGTTTTTGAGTTCTGCTCTCACCCTCGTGTCACACACAGAGACCCAGCTCAGGGAAGGCTGAGCTCTCACGGTCACTCACAGCCCTTCTGCTTCTGGAGCAGAGCCATGGCTGAAAAACGGAAGGAAATCCCCAAATATATCTCGTGAGGAGCAGAAAATCACTGCGAGTGACAAAAGCTGGCATTCCTGCGAGCTCACCATGGCTCTGGGAACAGAGGAACCTCCCCTGGTCTCTCAGCAGGTACCCCTGGTGTCCCAGCGTGGCAGACCCTCAGCACAGCCTGGGCTGTATCCTGCTGTACCCAGCACAGCATGAGGTGCTGTGCCCACCCTGGGCTGTATCCTGCTGTACCCAGCACAGCATGAGGTGCTGTGCCCACCCTGGGCTGTATCCTGCTGTACCCAGCACAGCATGAGGTGCTGTGCCCACCCTGGGCTGTATCCTGCTGTACCCAGCACAGCATGAGGTGCTGTGCCCACCCTGGGCTGTATCCTGCTGTACCCAGCACAGCATGAGGTGCTGTGCCCACCCTGCCACCCTCAGCAGATGCCAGGGATGAGCTGGGTGGGTGCTGCACACTCAGGACAGGCAGTGGGACCCTGTGTCCCARCGCTCACCGTCACAGGTAACTGCCTCTCCGACGTGCTCAGCGACTCGTTGATGGAGCAGTGGATGACTCTGTCTGACACAATCTGAATCTCACACGAGATCAGGCCGATTTTCACCTGGTACTCATTGCTCTCCAGGCCCAGGCTGTCAGGCTCTTTCTAAGGACAGAAATAGAATCGGGMTGTCAGGCTGCAATACAGCAGTTAGAACAGCAATCCATCTTCCTGCTTTTCTTTCCATATTCCCTGCAGACCCRGGATAACTCTCCCTCACCAAGGATGTTTTTCCAGCACACCACAGGAAAGCCAAAACCAGGCCATTCCCCATTTTCCTGCCTTGCATTCTTCACTCAGCATGGGGCACAGGATGAACAAGCCCCTCATGGAACCTGSACAAATGTGCTTTTGATCAGGGCTGCTGTGCATGGAAGATAAGGCTGTAAGAGCCCATCTGGGAGTGGGGAAGGATGTGCAGCCAAGGGGACAGCCAGGGGATGCGCCTGCAACGCCTGGGAAAGGGGAGCACATTTCTGGAGCACGTTGCAAACAGTGAGGATATCCTGCAGCAAACAATGGCCTTTCAATTACTATTGCTCATTGTCCAGGCCAACTTCTGCACCCCGACTTCCTTGTAAGCTGAGCTGAATTCAGCAGCCAAAAGAGAAGAATGCCTGATGTGTTTCTGCAGGAATAAACACCCACTGTCAGACCCTTCTGCAGCACCTGCCTGGCTCCAGGCCAGGGCATTGTCACTCTTTCCCCACGTCCAGCATTCCATTCAGCCCCAGGCAGCTCTCTGGCATCATTTGAGCCTCAGAAGGCATCMCCAAACCAGGCTGCATCTTCTGGGGCTGAGAAATGCAGAAGATGCATCACTGCTCCCACTGTCCAGCTCCCCCTGTCCCTCTGTGTCTGTGCACAGTCCCTGTGCTGGCACTCAGGACTGAGGTGTCCCCAGGGTGGGGACAGCAGCCCCCGAGAGCAGCAGAGCTGGGACAGCCACGCTCTTACGTGTATGACCAGGGTCAGGGGCTCGCCGGGGTGGTGCTTGATCCACTTCTCCTTCTTGGCCGTGGAGAACTGGGGGTCGGCGTAGTAGCCCAGGCTGAAGCTGCTGATGTGCAGAGCCTCCTCGGGGGACAGCTCCTCGTCCAGAGCCGAGCGCTCGTCCGTGTACAGGCGCCCGTTCAGGTAGAAATCCACGGGGGCTGGYTTGCTGCCCACCGTGACATTGGAGGCAGCTGGGGAGGGGCAGGTGATGGCAGTGTCAGTGTGAACCTTACAGCGCTGCAAGGAGAGAGAGCATGTCAGAACCCACACTGGGAGAGCTCCCAGCCCTCCTGAGGCCAATATCCCACCCTGACCAGGGCCAGCAGCAGGAATGCAGCCCTGGCCAGCACAGGACACAGCCCTGTCCAGCACAGGACACAGCCCTGTCCAGCACAGGACACAGCCCAGTCCAGCACAGGACACCAGCCCTGTCCAGCACAGGACACAGCCCAGTCCAGCATTAGGACACAGCAATGTCCAGCACAGGACACAGCCCTGTCCAGCACAGGACACCAGCACTGTCCAGCACAGGACACAGGACACACACCAGCCCTGTCCAGCACAGGACACCAGCAATGTCCAGCACAGGACACACACCAGCACTGTCCAGCACAGGACACAGCCCAGTCCAGCACAGGACACAGCCCAGTCCAGCACAGGACACACACCAGCACTGTCCAGCACAGGACACCAGCAATGTCCAGCACAGGACACACACCAGCACTGTCCAGCACAGGACACAGCCCAGTCCAGCACAGGACACCAGCACTGTCCAGCACAGGACACAGCCCAGTCCAGCATTAGGACACAGCAATGTCCAGCACAGGACACAGCCCTGTCCAGCACAGGACACCAGCACTGTCCAGCACAGGACACAGGACACACACCAGCMCTGTCCAGCACAGGACACCAGCAATGTCCAGCACAGGACACACACCAGCACTGTCCAGCACAGGACACAGCCCAGTCCAGCACAGGACACCATCCCTGTCCCCTCACCCACCGTGTGCTCTCTGCCGATGCCACGCACAGCCATGGACACGTTCTGCACCAGCCCAAAGCCTCTTCCTTCCAGGGTGATGATCCTGCCTCCRCTTGGAGAAGGGAAGAAAGAGACAGTGACAGCATAAGGCAGTGCAGCAGCGGGGTGGGATGGCTKCATCTCCCTCCTGCCATTTTCTCAGAGATGTTTCCAAGCTGCCTGAGCAGAAGATGTGACCCAATGGCCAAAGTCTTCTTCCTGCTTCCAGSAGGGATCCCCACAGCTACCACAGTRTCAGGGAAGGCAGGAAGGAGGAGTAGATGGAAAGCAGAGGACCTCTTCCAGCATCAGTGAGCTGTTCCCTCACTCCCAGTGCCCAGATTGCAGCCTCTGGTGCCAGGGTGTGCAGCAGCTGTCCTGGCCACTGGCCATGGAAGTGGCTGCAAAGGCATGGCCAGAGACATCCCCWACCCATCCCCATCCCTGCCTCTGCCCCTGCCCTGCAGCAACCCACAGAGAACCAGGAGATCTGGAGAGAGAACAGTCCCTCGTCCTGCATCTTCCAGGAACTTCTGATTTAGATCCAAATATGAAAGTTGCTGTGTTTTGGATCTGCTGGGGGTGCAGAGTGCAACACGTGTGCCTCTGACTGTGCAGTCACCCACCAAGAGCAACGAGCAGCCCCGATGTGCACCAGGCAGAGCAGTGGCTGGAGGGCCATCACCACTCATCTGCACCCCAGATCCACCTTCCCCTTCCCCAAATCACATTTGACTTGTTTGGAGCATTTTCCAGGGAAAAGGCAAGACTCACAAGCCCTGAGGAGCACTCCAGGCACAATGACTTTGGGTCTGGGGCTCCAGGATTTTCTGAAGCCAGGGGATATCACCAGAAGTTATGACACAAGTTTCTGACTAGAAGCCTGTCACATCTGCAGATTAGGGTACAACTTTTGTTTTGGTTTATGTTTTAGTGATATGGATTATTTTATCAATGTGGTAAGAGAAACCAGATCCAGGTAAATTTTTGCACAAGTTATTGAYGCCTCATGGTCCAGCCCCAGCGATGTGCTGAGGCAGCCAGACTGCACCAGCCGTGCTGGAGGCTGCACAAAACCTGCAGTTATGGTCCCTGCTCTCTGAAATTCGGAAACTGCTCTAAGTACCAAGGAAGCAGACTAAGGTGGCTGAGAAAAACCCCAGTGGTTTGTGACTACAGGCATGGACATTCCTCCCCTGTCTCTTTTTAGGCAGTGCTCTTTCCTCTCAGCWGCAGAGAGCCTGTGAGGGGCTGTGCCTTCCCCCTGACCCTCCCACAGCCTGCRGCCTTGGCACTGGGAGCACTGAGAGGCAGCTTTGTTCCCAGGATCAGAGCACCAGAGCTGCTTGTACAGCCCCTGGGCACGCTGCTTCCAGCCCTGTCCTGCCCCCACAGCCACTGCCCTCCCAGATTCCCCTCAGCCCTGGGCTCTTCAGGCTCCACAGCCGAGCAGGGGGCATTTCACCATGATATCCAAAAGAACAGGAGCCTGAGAACTCCACASAGATGGGAAACTAAAAGCAACACTCTTTAAAAATTAAATACTGTGACCCTGGGGAAGGCTGAAATCCAAAAGTTCAAATCTCAACCTCCAGGAGTTTTACTGCCAAGAAAAATCCTCAGGGTCTYCCTAAAGCACTCACCAGGTGTGCACAGTATAGTTACCAAGGCTGATACTTTTCCTCTCCTAAATGCATCAAAATGAGCAGTCCTGGTGTTGAGACCTCTCCTCCTCCCATGGAGTACTCAGAGAGMAAGCTGAGGTGCCCTCCACACCCACCCAGCCCAGGCTGAGCAGCCCCTGTCTCCCAGCAGAGCCCTGTCCTGCCTCTCCTACCTGGAGCTGACCCTTTCCTGACAGGCTGTCTCACCTGATCTGGCTCTTTTTGGGGTTGATGTCTGATATAACCGGGTTCTTCTCGTAATTGAAGGTGATGTTGTGGCTGGCACAAGACCTGTTGTCGAACTGCACGCAGACTGGCACGGCCATGGTGAGCTCTGCCGCGGGCATGGTGCAGCTGATGGAGCTGTCACTGCGGCTGTGTGGGGACACAAGGGACAGCTGGGATGGCCACAGCACAGACAGGGGCTGCAGTCTGGCCTGAGCACCCCCAGGGGCAGGGCAGCCACGGGTGACAAAGAGCTTCCGTAACATCCCATGCCATCCCATCCCATCCCATCCCATATCCCATCCCATCCCATCCCATCCCATCCCATCCCATCCCATCCCATCCCATATCCCACCCCATGACTCTGCTAAGGAGATGCTCTCAGCCCCTCCAGCCCTGGAACCATTCCCTGCACAGACAGGGAAAGGACAGCCAGGGCAGAGCTGTGGTGCCCCCACCAAAACCCTGACTCTGCCTGACCTCTTGGGGACAATTCCAGCCTTGCTAAGGCTTTGCCTCTTGTCACCACCCCAGARGCAGCCCCAGCCCTGCTCCCACCTGAGCTCAGTGCACTCCTTGGAGGAGTTGATGAGCACACGGAGCTCTGAGCCCACGTCCAGCCGGACACCTCTGATGGTCACTCTGGTCCCTCCTGCCTTCGGGCCATTCGGGGGAGCTATGGACTGCACCACGGGAAGCTAAAACAAAGGGAAAATCTGTTTTCTAGCCTGGTAAATCTGCAGCTGGATGTTCCACACTGCACATGGGAATTGATTGAGAACGTGTAAGTGTCCAGCACTGTGATGCTCCAACAGCAGCACAGCAAAAYCTTCTGCCGGCAGGGTTTCAGAACAGAAGTGGTAAATCACACCCCAGGCTGGGAAATCACACTCCACAACCTGCCCCAAATTCCTCACAATGCCCAGCAGGAATCAGAGGATTTCCTGGGGCTCTGAGTCTCCTCCAGGCCACCAGCTTGCAGCATGAGCTGTCTTGTCCCAGCTGAAGCTGGAGCGGAGGCACAAAGGCTCCAAGCACTCCCCATGACCTCAGMACCACACAGCAGGGCTGTCCATAAACACCATCCAGCCAAGAACGAGGTTCATGGGGGACAGAATGGATTTCTCCCAGATTTATAGAGATGAAAGCTATCTTTGTGAGACAGCACAGCACGAAGCTGTAACGGGCTTTTCATTGTACAGTGAYGTGGGCTTAGCTTCAGTCTAATCCCTACACATTATTTCATGCAAAAACTAACACAAACCGCAGCAAAAATATCAGTTCTAAATAATGTGAGTTCATGGAATGTCTTCACAAGTCTCAAAAAATCTCACAGGTAATAACAGCACCTCAGCAAAAGAGATGGAAGAGAACTGAGCTCCTTTYTATAGCAGGAGAAATGTCCGTAAAGCTGGCAGGAGATGCACCCCTGCAGGAGCTGCCAACATCTGCTGCGGTGCTGCCACACCCCAGGTGAGACCACACCCCAATGGCTCCCTGAGAACCCCGACAAGAAGCTGTGAATTCTGTGTCTCAGCCAGCTGGGGAAGGTGCAGATAGCTGCAGAGTCACTTCTAAGGGCGAGGGAATCACCAAAGAAACCCTGAGGAGCCAGGCACTCACCACGTAGGAATATCGCTCCCTGGACCGCCCTTCCCGGCTCACGTTCACCGTGACCACATCCGAAAAGGGCTCCGGAGCCTCCCCGGTGCGGCACACGATCCTGGGGGACAGGGGGG
>NW_026623839.1:262083-263450 GCF_030028575.1 Malurus melanocephalus | reverse complement strand
TGTGGGGACAGGGAATGGCATGGGCAGAGTGTGAGGGTCACGGTCCCTCTGCAGCACTCACATCTCACACACCATATCAGACACTCACATCTCACACCATATCAGACACTCACATCTCACACCATATCAGACACTCACATCTCACACACCATATCAGACACATCTCACACACCATATCAGACACTCACATCTCACATTGTATCAGACACTCACATCTCACACACCATAGCAGACACACGTCACACACCATATCAGACACATCTCACACACCTATCACACACTCACACCTCACACCCTATCAGACACATCTCACACACCTATCACACACTCACACCTCACACCCTATCAGACACATCTCACACACCTATCAGACACTCACATCTCACACACCATATCAGACACATCTCACACCTGTCAGACACTCACATCTCACACACCCTATCAGACACATCTCAGACACCATAGCAGACACATCTCACACCATATCAGACACTCACATCTCACACACCATATCACACACTCACATCTCACACACCGTAGCAGACACTCACATCTCACACACCCTATCAGACACTCACACCTCACACCATATCAGACCCATCTCACACCTGTCAGACACTCACATCTCAGACACCTCGTATCTGTGGCGCAGGGGGGCACACAGCACGCTGCCCACGCGCACGGCGATGTCGCTGAAGCGGCGGCCCAGGTTCCTCCCGCGGATGGTCAGCAGCGTCCCCCCCTCCAGGGGCCCTCGCAGCGGCTCGATCTGCACACCCGGGGTGGGTCACAAAGTCAGAGCATCACACAACACACAGTGCTTTGGGTGGAAGGGACATCAAWGATCATCTAATCCCAATGCCCGTGCCAATGGCAGGGACACCTTACACCGGACAGGCCAAGGGACAACCTGGAGCTTTAGGCCTTCCTCGCTAAGCCAAGCTCAGTGCCCAAGTGCCACTTGACACTGGGACACCCACAGAACCACTGCTCACACTCCTGCTCCCCCAGTGCACCCAGCACTATCCCCTCCCTGCTCTGGCTTGGCAAAGGAGAAACCATCACGCTTCTGGCTGTGCTGGACAGCGGGGTTTGGCCAAGGATCACTCCAGCTGCAAACACATCTGGGGAGAAACACGCTTTATTCCACATCCCAGCTTCTKTGAATTCATCTCCTACACCACTGGTTTCACCTGACAGCTGCTGCCACAGCCCTGTGAGGGGACAGGGCACTGCCCATGACACTGTGACAGCACCATGACACACTCACACAGAGTGAGCGTGAACTTCAGCARATGAAACAAACCCTTCCCCAAAGAAATGGCTCTTTCCCCTGAGCACAAACACAGCCATTGGAACACTCCTGG
>NW_026623839.1:257200-261229 GCF_030028575.1 Malurus melanocephalus | reverse complement strand
CACCCCACACACCCCACGCTGTACCCTTACTCCCCGCTGCCTTGGCTCCTACCTTCTGTATCTCRGGCGGTGGGCAGAGCTCGGGGGGCTGCAGGGGCTCGCTGTGCAGCCGGCAGCCGGAGCTGCTGGGGCTCCAGAGGCAGCGGTGGCCCAGGTCCTCCCTGGCCAGGCACTGGGAGCAGTCGGYGCTGCCGCTGGCACAGTTGTACACCTCCACTGACACACCAGAGACAGCAGACAATGTCAGCTCCACGCCCGAGGCTCTCCCAGCTTTGTCAGCCTAAGGCAAACACACACAGCCCCCTGCTCCCACCACCTGACAGTTACATTCATCCCAGCAACATCTGAATCCAGCGGATGAGCACAGCAGTGACATGAGGCAGCTCTTGGCTACCATCCTGCACATTTCCCTGAAGGCCTGAGGACTTGTTCTCACTGCTATATAGTTTAGCACTTTCTTTTCCTTTTTCTCTTCCTTGAAAAACAAGCAATACCCAAATTTGGAACCTTCAGTTAATTTATGCTACGTTTCCAACTCTCAGCATCCACATGGGAAGCTGCTTGTTCCATCCTGCCACCAAAGTGATCACATTGCTTCCACGCTGACAAAAATGGGGTAGTTTGTGCTTTGTACAGAGTTTACAGTTTCTTTCCCTCCCCCTGTGACCGCAGGCYCCTTTCATTGACTTCTCCCTTCAGATCTGCTCAGCTCAGCTTCCATATGTTTTTCTTGCACGCCTTCACCTCTCTGTTAGCTGGTGCCCTGCATTTCCTCTGCAGCCTAAAGACTTCTGCACTGGAGWGCAGGAATCCACAGAGGTAACAGTCAGAAATGCTCTGGCTTTCACACCCTTTTCCCCAAAAGAGACTTTGCAGGAGTTCAGAAAACACAGAAGAGTCTCATTTGGCACAGGAGCATCTTAAGGCACTTCATGAGCAATTAATGAGTGTCTCAGCCTCAAAGCTCTGTGCTGAGCTAATGAAACTTCATCACCAACACTCTGCCTCTGCCATGCTAACGAAATTATCACAGGTACCCAGGGTCCCTCCTATTCTCTATGAAAAAAGCTTATTCCATGTCATCTGCAGTCCCCWGGGAGTTATCCCCAGGTGGTTTCCCAACCAATGGCAGAGCTAGTATTCCTTCACTGGACTATCAGAACAGTGTGCAATAAAAGCTAATAAATATTGAAATAATAAACACTAGCATCAATGATTTCATTAAAGACATCATAAAATATGCCCATGATTGTCTCGTTTGGCAGATCTCTGTCTCTGATGCAAGGCAGTGGATCTAAYGTGACTCACAGCAGCCTGAGCAAGGCGAGGAGCAGCCTAAGTCCCACGGGAACTCCAAATATTCTGGCCAATTCCAATAGGGGCAAACATGGTCTGTGTAAATGTGCTCCTTCTCCATGCAGGACCAGGGGAATTCCACCACTCTTTCTTTGCTGCAGTTCCTGCTCCCAGAGCCACCCACACACACAGCTGAGTCCTCCACACCMCCAAAACCCAATGTCCCACCACCCCCACCTCCCACAAGCTCAGAATTACAGATCCTCAGCTTTCTGCAGAGACCAGATATAATGGCTGCCCATGCCGTTATTTCCAGGTATTTTCACTTTGCAAGATAATCCTGTTCATTCATGGGGATTTACCATGGGCAAACCTTTTTACCCTGGTCATGGATTGTTGRTGCTCATGTCTTTCTCCCTGCCACAGCCATCCTCCAAAGGAAAGCTCCCTTTGGGCTCTCCTTCTCCTCTGATCTCAGATAAATCAGCCCCTCTTGCCACAACTGCTGACCCTGTTGAGAGGGCACAGAGTTTGGGAACGCTGTCTCTGGCCATTCCCCTTGGTGAGCAGCAGGGCCAAGGCTGTGACACAGAGTGACAGTGGCTGTGCCAGCAGGGCCAAGGCTGTGACACACACACAGAGAGTGGCAGTGGCTGTGCCAGCAGGGCCATGGCTGTGACACACAGAGAGTGTGGCAGTGGCTGTGCCAGCAGGGCCATGGCTGTGACACACACAGAGTGACAGTGGCTGTGCCAGCAGGGCCAAGGCTGTGGCACACACAGAGAGTGTGGCAGTGGCTGTGCCAGCAGGGCCAAGGCTGTGACACAGAGTGTGACAGTGGCTGTGCCAGCAGGGCCAAGGCTGTGACACACAGAGAGTGGCAGTGGCTGTGCCAGCAGGGCCAAGGCTGTGGCACACACAGAGTGTGACAGTGGCTGTGCCAGCAGGGCCCCATGGCCCATGCCCTGCACTCGTCCTGCCTTTGCACCTCGTCTGAGTCTGACTGCCTTTGAGTCTGAGTGCCCGCYTTCCTCAGTTTGCTGATGTAGCAAGGGCTTTTTTTGGGAATCCAGCCATTCTTCCCAGAGACAGAGAACAGGCCAGGGGTGAAATATGCTTACACATTTCATTCCTTCTCAGCAGAGGAAGCAAGAAGGACTCGACTTTCACAGCATGTGGAACCTTGGTGCTACACTCGTGTGAGAGCTGAGGGAAGAGCCCTGGCCCATCCCTGCTGTTCCCTGGAGGAATTCCTCTCCAGCCCACATCCCTGCTGGGACTGAGAGCACCGGCAGAAACTGAGCCACGTGCCAGCAGAGGTGAGAGCTGAGCTGCCTGCACTCCTGCACAGGCCTTGACTTTGCCTGGAGTGTGCCAGGCTGGGCTTTGGGCTAACGTTCAAGGGGGTCACTCTGGGTAAATGTGCTTTGTGCACATGCCTGAGAAAAGGAACTGTGCTGTGCCCATCAGAGCCATGGTCCCTCTCCTGCAGCCATAAACTCTGCCCACGTTTGGGAGTCATTCAAGCCAACCAGATGAGAGGAGCATAAAAATATTTTCTACTCAGACCTGTCATCATCTCCGGACTGTCGATAAATCTGTCTGGTCTGTCCTTCAGCTGGAGGTTCACTGGGAAGTGATGGCTTTTTTCTGATGTGTGGAGCTGCACACAAAAAAAAAAAACAAAAACAAAACAGTGAAAACTTATGAAATTTAGTAAAATAAAGGGTTCCATACACATTACATGGATTAACCTTCCTTGTGAGGCTTCTTTGACTGCTGCTCCTCCAGACACTCTCTTATTTTTGTAGAAGCAGCGGGATGCATGTTTTGTTTTAATCATTTTGCTGAAGTCCCAGTGAAGGGCACAAGGACACAGAGCACATCATGGTGAGCACAGAGCCCTGCCTTGCTGCTATTTTTAGCAGAAAGGGACAGGAAAACGAACAGCCTGGCCTGTCTGCACATTCTCAGTGTGGGGCTGCCATACAGGTGACATGATGGGAAAGTGCTCTTCTCAGCTTCCCCTTGCAATATTCCTACTGCTCAAAGCCCAGATGTTTGCTGCATTTTGGAGGTGCAGTTTKCCCTCTGACAAGCACACACTGCTTTCCAGTGAGAATCACAGCATTTTCTCAGGTTGATTCCTTATTCAAAATAAAGCTCCAGAAACAGCAACCCTGAAAGGTGGCCAATTTTTTTGCCTGAACGGAACTCTTCCCAWTTAGAAAGATAAACAAGCAGCTCTTTCCCAAGCGCCAGGGGACAGATCTAACCATGGCAGATCCCCACAGAGGTGGGAACACAGCACTGGTGATATTTGTGCCCTGTCAGCCCCAACACACGCAGAGAGGCTCTGCCAGAGGGTGAATGCAGGAGGGAGGGATGGAGGGAYGAGAGCAGTGGAGTCCCACTGGAGGGTGGAGGTGACACCCTGGAGCTGATCTCAGCCTGGGGGAAGCAGGGCTGGCACTCACCAGCACATGGACACACTCCACGGCAGAGGAGTTCACCCACCGCGCTTCAAACGTCCTGTCTGTCCCAAAATGGCACTCCAGAGCTGTGTCCTGGGAGAGGGGAGACAAGGACACAACAGCTGCAACAAGGGCTTTGTGCATTCTCTGTCTGTTGGCTGAAGGGCAGGGTCTGTGTCCCACCCTGATGGAGCTGGGTACTGAACTCTGTCCAAGCCAAACAGGAGATCAACCCTAAAGAAACCTGGCTGGGCTCAGA
>NW_026623839.1:251638-256773 GCF_030028575.1 Malurus melanocephalus | reverse complement strand
TGACAGTTCCTCTGGGCTGTGGTGTGTGCACACTGCAGTGCAGACTGAGAGCCAACATTGTCCAGACCACCTTTACAAATCAGTCGGTGATTTGGRCTCAAAGTCACCTTCCTCCTCCTCCCAACAGCTACACAGAGCAAATCTCTAATTCAAATGAGGACACAGCGGAGAAATATTCAAAGACAGATTTCTGTGCTGTTTTCCTGATAACACAAGGRTGATATCCTGCCCCAAGTTATTGCTGTGCCCCAATCCTGCAGGAAAAAATCCTATCTCCAAGCAGATTGATGCTCCACCACTACTGAGGTCTAACCACCCTTTGARAAGTGGCAGATCTGATGAAAGCCATGAAAGGAGGCAGCAGAGTCCTGGCAGGCAGCTGCTGGTTCAGCAGACACAGGCAGAGCCCTGCCCTGTGCCCGGGCAGCTCAGGCTCTGCAGAGCCCCGTGTCCTGCCTGTGCAGGGCCCTTCTGCAGCAAAGGGCTCGGGGCATCCTCAGCAGCACYCGTGGTCCCTCCAGAGAGGGAAGGAGAAGAAATCCCACCCAGCATCGTGGCACAGTGAGCAGAAGGTGGGGGAAGGAAGCTGAACTGCCAGAGCCTCTCCGGCTGCCCCGGAGCTGTGGCCCCTTTCCTGCTGACTCCATTTCCTATGGGCTCCATCGCTTCCTCTCWGCCACCTTCAGCATCCCGACAGGAAAAAGGATTTCTCACCCTGTTTTGCTGATTGCAGAGGGCACAGCCTCCTCCCTGGAGGCTGGAGCTGGGCAGGAAAAGGCCACCCCATGCAGCCAGGAGGCTCTGCTCTGTCCCTGTGCCCAGGGCAAGGAGCTGGGATGGGAAAGGTGCCCCAGSAGCAGCCTCCACCATCCTGGCACCCCAGAACAGCCCCACCAGCACSTCCTAAACTCTCCTCTCCTGAAGAACAAGGAGCCACTTGGACGCCCAGCATGCTGGAATCACCTGCAGAGGCAAAGCACACCTGGGCCCACCAGCCCTGTAGAACTGAGCCTAAATCACTCAGGGMAGCTTTCTACAAATACCAGAGCTTACTCAAGCACTTTCCCAGTGCTCAGCCTATCTGCCCCAAATTCCTCTGGCTCTTTCTGGCATGCAGCACATCTCYGAAGGCACCAGTCAATGTCCACTCCTGCTTTTCACTGTTACACTTTGCATGCCAGAAAATTTCACAAAAAAGACTTTTTCACACTGAACAGTGATGACCTGAAGGACATTTTCACACTGAACGAGCTCTGCATGACAACCTGAGGTTAAACAATGCATCCATGCTGTACTCAACACTGTCTTGGACAGGGCCCACATCTCAGAGCTGTGTCCTTCATTCCTCAGCGTGGGCACTGGGGCCACACTGGCACGGGGTGTTGGGAGAGCATGACACCAGCATGCTCCCACAAGTGAACTGGGATTTCTCAAATACCTGTCCAATCCTTCCCAATCCCTTTAGGAACTCATTTACCTTGGAGAAAGTTGCACTGGCCAATGAGATGGTGATGTCCCGAGATACACCAGTGGGCATTGGCTCCAAGGGCACAGGTACGATTCGAGGACAGTCAACTTTCCTCTGCTAGGTACAAAAACAAGGAGAAAAGAGGTCAGCTGGGTGCATGCTGAGCAATCTCAGCAACAAGGRAAGACACACCAGGGTCCTTGGTAATATCCATGTCACTGGAAATGGGCACTGCTGGGTGCACTGTGGCTGTGTAGCTGTGCCTCAGCTGCCACTCGGGCAGTGACAGCRCTGGGATCACTCTGGAAGGGGACAYTGCCACCTCCAACAGCAGTGTGACCCTGTCCCTGTGCCAGCCACTGCAGCACAGGCTCCTGCCAGCTCCTGTCCAGGGTCTCCATCCTGCACGGGCACTGCAGAGAGCACGCTCTGCATGCAGAGGGCACGGGGAACCACGAGGGCTCCAGTGAGGGCAGCTGCAGTCAAACGCTGCAATGAAGCTGAAAAATTATTTCAAAAGGTCATCTGTCTCCCTACTTTTCTTCTCATTTYAAATTGATGTCTCAGACACTGAAGCTGACTCAGAATTCCAGCCTATGTGACAAACCCATCCTGTTCTCTCATGAGATGTAAATCATACTGCAAAACTACAGCAAAAAAGCCAGATTCTGCCTGACCCCAGGGTAATACAGAGTAATGCCTGTGACAGTGGAGCCATTGGGGTAAAAGACAACAAAATACTCGGTCCATTATGCTGAATCATTTGCAGCAGACATATTTCCTCTCGCTTGCATTAAAGGTTATCCTGCTGCACTCTGCTGATGCCAGAGCTGCTGCTGCTCCAAGGATTTTGAGCCTGCCCTCCCAGTGTTCAGACACATGCCTGCTGGACACATCCCTGGGACTGGACTCACAGCAAGTGGGAGGTTTTAGCCCTGCTTTCCCCAGACCTCTGCAGGGCTCAGGGAACTACCTGGAAGTGCCTGTTTGACTGTGGGAAAAATGCTTCACTTCTGTCAGGACACTCATCTGACCAAGCACAGTCAGTGCCCCTAAACAAAGAGATCAAATAACTGAGATGAACGTGATGAGGGAAGCAAAAGAGCAAAGCAAAAGACTGGGAGGAGATTTCCCCAAGACTCTTCCAGGGGAATCAAGAGTTAAAATAAAACCAGCAGGGCTACGACTGAAATTTCAAAAAACCTCTGTGAGTCCACCAGAGCTGACMCAGCTTCCAGAGAAATACACTTTRGAGAACTGCAGCCCCTTCTGCTGCYGTTCCCCAGCAAGCAGAACCACAGCTCCCAGCTGCCTACATCCTTCACCTGAGGCTGGAGGAGAGGGCAGAATGTTGAAGATGCTGAGGATGGAGGCAGTACAATGTGCTTTCCTGCAGAGCCAGGTGCAGTCACATCAGCAAGGGTTTGTTTACCAAAAGCTTTGACCACATGATGAACTACAGTGTTTCCAGGGCTACAGMACCTCTCCTGCAGCTGCTCAGGAGATCAGCAAGAGGCACAGAGAGAAAACAAATGTGCCCAAGCAAGACAACATCCAGCCCAACTGCACCTCTGGAGAAGGAGATCTGAGCAGACAAAGTTAGTCCCTGCTAATCGAGGACWAACCCAGGGCAGTCCCCAGGTGACCCCACTGCCCTGATGTCACCAAGCACTGGGTGACACCCCCAAGCCCCCGGCCCGAGCAGCAGTGGCCAGCAGCACACACAAAATGAGCACCCACTGCCCCAACAGTCGGGCATGTGCAGACCCCTGGCACGGGACCAACATCAGGACAGTCTGAGAAAATGCCAGACACTAAAACCTGCAAAGTGGACAAAGCAGAGGCCCCAAAGACGTGGGTGTGCAGAGGGAGGCACAGCTGATCCCAAGACGCTGCCCGTGCTGCTGGGACAGCAGGGACCCTGCAGGGACTGTTCCATCCACATTCCCCAGGGACTGACACCATCTGTGTGCTGCTGCAGCGTGGTGGCTTTGGCCTCACCCCCATGCACCCAAAGTCACCACCTCCATCCACTGGAGAGGAGCTGTGCAGGGCTGGTCTGGGTCAGCCTGGGACATCTGACACGGGGCCAAGCTCCTCTCAGTGATGAGCATGGGGAGCAGTGGAGAGCTGAGCTGAGAGCACAGCACTGGTGCAAAAGGGATATTCAATTTACAGTATAAAAGCTGGGCTTGGATCTAGAGCAGATTGATTGCTAAAAGACCCATTTTATTTAAATAAACTTCAATTTAAATCTGGGTAGCAGGAACACTCTGAGCCTCTGGGTATTAAAGMTGAATTTGGAAAGAGGAGATTTTCTCCTCTGGATGAGCACTACCAGAGGTGCTCCAGCACGTTATTAACATACAGCAGCCTTGAGTCAGGCCTAAGGGAATGGGGGACTGTGGTTGCTGCTTTCTGTGCTGAAAACCAGGAGGCCCAGCATGTGCAGAAGCAGTGGCATTGCTCCAGGGATGAGAAGTGATGGAGAGCCCC
Source organism: Malurus melanocephalus (assembly GCF_030028575.1). NCBI lineage: Eukaryota > Metazoa > Chordata > Aves > Passeriformes > Maluridae > Malurus > Malurus melanocephalus. Next base: position 252,809 of record NW_026623839.1, on the reverse strand, counting down.
CTGAGGGCACCAGGACAGCTGAACCCTTCAGCACGGTGTGCCATGGCAGGCTGAGCTCASCTGCCCACACCATGGCCTCCTGAASCRGCCCCAGGCACAGCCAGACAGGGCTCAGAGCAGCACCTGAGTGAGCCTCACCTGCATCTGCAGCACATCAGCACACTGGGACTGGTTGGAGATGCAGCTGTAGGCAGAGGGGCACCAGTGACACTTCCACCGGGCCGASAGGCAGCTGGTGCACCTGAAATGGCAAAGGCACCGTGAGAAATGCACAATAGAGGTTGCTCAGAGGGATCACACCTCAGCCCCACAACCCTTCTTCACATTGTTCAGCCTTCAATAGTGCCTACAAAAACCCAGTGCAGGTGCTGCATTTCCCTCTCCTTCCATCCCTGGGAGCTGACAGGGGATGCAGTCAGAGCCCATCACCCCCAGGCATCCCYTGGGCCATGACAGACTGGGAGCCACCCTCCCCTGCTTGGCAAAAGCCATTTTTCCTCCCMAAAATGCTCTTTCCCCTCATCTGTTTCTCTGAGGAGCCTGGCATGCTGGGCCTGAGGAAGACTCTCCCTGCGGTTTGGGAGCGCCAGTGGGCAGGACATGGGGGCTCTGTGGTCAGGACCTGCTGCTGTGCCCCAAAGGTGAATGAATTTGGGTGTGAGGCACCAGAGCCTCCCTCATGCCCGTCAGGTTAACGTGGCTGCTCCCACCCAGGGCTGGAAGGGGCACCAGACCATGACCCTCCCTTCCCCAGAGCCCCACAGATTGCTGGGGAGGCCATCTCTGCTGCTGMAGGGTTAACAGAACAAGCTTTATATAAAAGTGTTATTCATGATTAAAAGAAACCAAACATATCCAGATGGCTTGAGGACCCTCCTCTGGCACGGCATCTCCCACCATCCTGCCAAATCCTGCCCAGGCACCCAGGCACCAGCTGGCAGGGCTGCTGCTCCCCAGGAACCCCACACGGAGGATCCCTGTCCAGCTTTGTGCTGGCACCCCCAGCATCACCCACCCCACTCCCACCCCACAGTGCCACCTGTGCCCAGTGCCACCACCAGCCCAGTGCCACCCGTGCCCAGTGCCACCTGTGCCCAGTGCCACCACCAGCCCAGTGCCACCCGTGCCCAGTGCCACCACCAGCCCAGTGCCACCTGTGCCCAGTGCCACC
>NW_026623839.1:250024-251100 GCF_030028575.1 Malurus melanocephalus | reverse complement strand
GCCCAGTGCCACCCGTGCCCAGTGCCACCCGTGCCCAGTGCCACCCATGCCCACAGCAGCTCTGCACACTGCGGTCACTTACGCTCTCTTTGGGTAAATGGTTCCAATCCTTTTGCAATCATAGATGGTGAAATTGGCCCGGATAATGTTTTTGTTGTTGACCCGGAGAGAAGTTTCAACAATCACGTGGTCTGAGAAAATCAAGCCAAGGAATATTGGGTTGCAAGAGCCCCTTGCTCACACTCAGTAGACAAGAGAGACCCTTGGGAAAACARAGCTAAATCGGATTTGTTTTCTCTAGGGCTTCCTCTGAGCTGCATTTCAGAGCCTGAACCAGTCATGCTTTGTCCTCTGACCTTCAGCTCTTCCCTTCTAAGTATGCACTTTACAGAACTCTCACAGAAAAGAACACTGTGACTTTCGGTGGAAAATTCCAGCATGTTGTGCAAGTGTTAATTAGCAGATTTAATTATTGCCTTCATGTAGAGTTGGTGCTAAAACGTATTATTTTTTTTTTAATGTGGTAATTAAAACATGTTAGTTATCRTGTTTTAAAATCCCGCTCACTTTCCCCATGCCAACAAACCTGCGCAGAGTGGAAATTCCTTTTTCAGCTGCTCAATACTACCACCAYACTACCCTCCCTCCTCCCAAAATTGCTTCATTTTTTTCTTTGCAATTTTGCCATATAAGCACCAGGGAGAAGAAACAATGCCTCTTTCAGAATACGGACAATAAATCAGCACACTGGATTCCAGAAATTCATYTGGACATCGCCATAACCAACAATACAGAGCAGTTAATAATCTCCCATTCTTTGGATAGTTTGGGAGAAAAGTAATGCAGCTCCACAAAYGGGCCTAGGAAAAGTGGAATTTTCAGAAGGACTAGCTAATTCTCCCCCTGTTGAAGTCAGCCATCRTCAACAGCACGTTCACTCCAGGCTTGAAGTATGAAAATTTAACAAGCACTCAAGTCTGGAATGGAGCACCAAACCTCTCTGTAGGCACTGAGAGCGGCTGACTCCTTGCAAAGAGGCCACTTTGAGATCTGCTCAGCTCAGCTGAATTCTCAGA
>NW_026623839.1:242071-248328 GCF_030028575.1 Malurus melanocephalus | reverse complement strand
TGAGCCATATCTGAGCCATATCTGAGCCACAGGAGCACCCCTGAGCCATATCTGAGCCACGAGGAGATTCCCCTGAGCCGTATCCAAACCACGGGAGCTCCCCTGAGCCATCTCTGAGCCATCTCCGAGCCACGGGAGCTGTGCTGCTCCACCAGAGGACAGGACAGCTCTCACCTGAGAGCAGCGATGCTCTACAGACAGTGCAGGGAGTGATTTGGCACTGGCACCAAACGCACCGGATTCTCTTTGTCGATGTTGATCTCGGGCTCCAGGATGCTCATGGAGGGGCACTGCTGCACTCCTTCACTCGCACTCGCCCAGAAATTGGCTCCTGTGAAGTTGGTGCACTCGTGCTGCAGAGAGCACCTGCAATGAACAGAGGAACTCATGGTTAATGAGTTTTAAAATAGGTGATAAAAATGTTGAGTTTCTTACGAGGGAAAATCCTGAGAAAATCTTGTGTCTGTATCTTTCTCCTTCTTGCATGCAGCTTAGCCTCAATGTTTGCCACTATGTCTGAAGTGCCTGATTGCTGTGATGAAAGCACACACTCCCACAGCAGCACCAGGAYGGAAGAAGGGAGGAGAAGGCCAGGATGAACCTGAACTCAGGAGGAGAGGATGACATTTGTCTGGCATCTTCAGTTTGTAAATGTGAAATCTGATTTTGAATATCCCCTTTTGCGTACGATTGTCTTCTACTCATAGATGAGATCTGCAGGGGCAAAAGCTGGACTTTCATAGGGTGCAGGTTCTCCCAGTCCCATGATTTCACACCTGCAAGAGGTTCTCTGCACTGGCAGGTGCCTGTGGCACGACAATCCAGCTACAGTGAAATCTTCACTCTGAAGAACATCCCAATCCTTTGGGCCAAACACTATTGTTTTTTACAGTGCTTATGTTATAACGAATGGAAAAAGACTCTTGGTAGTGTGACTGTGGGGAAATACAGAAGGYGCCCMAARTCCCCAAATCCCCAAAYCCTTGGCCAGGCTCGAGGGCCAAAGGCCATGCTTTGGARGGTGAGCAGGACGTGCTGGTCCTACCTGGTCTCCATGGTGCACCAGCCACAGTAGGCATCAGCGGCCGCCAGGCACTCGGGGCACGTCGAGTACTGACTGCAGGCAGCCACCTTCACCCGGGCCATCTGCAGACAAGAGCACAGCTGCTGCCAGATGTGCCAGCCCACGGAGCACCGCCCCCAGCAGCACAGCTGGAGCCGAGAGAGCAGCACCTCGGGCTGTGCCAGCCCTACCCTGCACACACTGGCCCAGCAGCCCCAGGAGCAGCCACAGGAGCAGCCCCAGGAGCAGCCCTGGCACAGGGACAAGCCCCAGCAGCCACAGGAGCAGCCCTGGCACACCCTGCACCCTGCACCCTGCACCCCAGCAGCCCCAGGAGCAGCCCTGGCACATCCCGCAGGCTGCAGCTGTGCCACCGCCCTGGCACGGGACAAGCCCCAGCAGCCGCCTGCTGCCACTGAGGGCCACCACAGCCTGTCCCAGCTGTGCCTCCCAACACAGGGAGGATGCCCAAGGGTTGGGGCAAGCACAGGGTTTGCAGGCTGGCTGGGCTGAGCTGGGCTGAGCTGGACTCAGCTGGGCTGAGCTCTCCTTTCCAGCCGTGCCATGGCAGGAGCCATGTGATGACCGGCTTACAGGGTGTGGCAATGCACCTTTCAGAGGTGTCAGATGGAGATGCCTTCACAGCTTGTCTTTCTCTGCAAAAAGCTCTCACCCACACATGCAAACAGAGCCCAGCCCTCCCTGGCTGTTTACACAAAGATCAGAAAGCAGCACCACTCTGGAAACCTTGATTTGTTAAAAAATCAAAACACCTCTAGGGACTCACTTGGCAGGAGCAGCTGGAAGGGAAAAGCATGTGTTGGTTTCTGCTTTCTTCCCCTTTCATCTCTAAACATTCGGGAAGGAAACCTGAGCAGTTTGGAATAGTGGAGACTGAAAATGTGAGGTGCTAAGAGCCCTGAGCTCCCACCAGGAAAGCACACCCAGGGCTGTGGGCTCCTTGGCCAGAGCCCCACTTCACTCACAGCACCAACCTGTGCCCCAGCCCTGAAGAGCTCAGCAACCCTACCCCAACCCTGGGGACATTTCTGGGATGCTAACTCCRCCAAAGAAAATTAATTCATCAGATTAATTGGAAAAGAAGCAGTCAGAGGAGGCACCATAAGCACAGCACTGGGTTTTTGATCAGCCCGAGCRGAGGGCACAGCCCAGCCAGGACCATCAGCTAAAGAAGTGTCCTGGGAGGGGTCTGTGAAACAATCAGGACCAATCTTCAGGGAATTAGAGCTTGGAAAATACAAATGCAACATGTAACATTTGTGGTTGTTTTGACATATTAAAATGTAATTTGCATCTGTTTTGACATATTAAAATGTAATTCAGGACAAAGCACGAGCGCCTGGAGCGCTCAGCTCTCATCTTCCTCCTCTCATCTTCCTCCTCTGTTAACTTGAGGGAGATGAGACCGTCTGCACCCRCTGCAGCTCCACAGCTTTGCACAGACACCTCCTGCAAAGGGCTGAACAGAAACCTCCCAGGGACTGCTTCTGATAGCATCCTTTTTGTCTGTAGGATCTCCTGAAAGCCTTCCTAAAGACCATGGACTGTCATTTTAGAGTTTCTGTAGGGGAATAACCTCTGGTTATTTCTGTGCTCCTGTATGTGCAATTGGTTTCAGTATACTTCACTGTCCTTTTTACCTGGCCACCACAAACCCTGATGAGTGTGCTGCACGCTGTGCTCACCCAGCACAGGAGAATGGACAGCACCTCCCCAGAAAGCCCTTTGACTGCCAAAGCTCGGAACTTCCTGGCTCTGACCATTAATCTTAGAGAGAATCTTATTGCCCCTTCCTGCTCCCAGCCTGAAGCTAAATCAAATACGGGATGTGCTCCGAGGACTGTTGTGTTGAGGACTGAAGATCTCACCTGGTAAGAGGTCATCAGGTAGAGGTAGGTGGAATCAGAAGGGTCAAACTGCATGATGGGATGGACAGGCTCTCCATACGCCACCGAAATGGATCTCCTGCTAACAACCYTCATCCTACTGTCCAGGTTAAGCTGCAGAGAGAACAAAGCACTCACTGAGACCACTTTTCAAACATTAAGGGGAGAAGAGAAGATTATTTCTCCTTGGTTATAAACAAAACCCAAATGGTATACAATGGTGCTGCACATTGTCAGGCACTGTGAATCTCTGCTCACATGGAGCTTTCCTGCGAAACGCCAGCTCTGCCATGGCAGGCACAGCACAGCCCAGAAAAGCCCAGCCTTTCTCAGGGATGCAGGAGCCTCACCAGCCCTGGTCTCTCTGTYTGAGGGGCTGCCTGGAAAGCATCTGACTGGAGCTCTACTCCTGCATCCAGCAGGCACGGTTTGTGTTCACCTCATGCAGGTGGCACCAGCCTTCAGCCCTCATCATGTACACGTGCACATTGTGTACAGAGAACAGCGAGCTTCCACAGCTTAATGAAAACCAGGGAAAATCAGTGAGAATCTCTACAGCACGGCATCCCCTGCTCCCTGCGTATTTGAAAGACAAGTGTTGTCACTCCCAGCCAGAAGAAGCYTCTGTCCCTGCTGGCTTCAGCAGACCAGGGCAGCTGCCACCAGARTGCCAAGTCCCACCTCATCTCAGGAAGCACCAGCTGAAGCACTGGCAGTGATGGAGAAGGTGCACAGCATCAGCCTGCCTTTCAGYTCTCTGAATGTCTTGGCATTTGACTCCAAAACTCAGTAAATTARATGTGGCATTGCTGAGAGGAAACAACAATGGGGCTACACAATTTCTTGTGACAGTCACTTTTCAGCTTAAAACAGAAAGGGAGTGGAGGAAAATTCCTGCCTCCTTATTAGCAAGGGAAGGCAATTGTAATGACCAAGTGAGCCTCTGCTCTGTAAAGTATGGCTTAATTAATAAACATAGGTTAATTAATTTTTACACTAGAGCAGCACTAACACAGCCCAGTATGACAGCACAGGCTCGAGGCAGAGGCTTCTCTCTGCTTCTCTCTTCTCTCTGCTGAGAATCATATGGAAGCACTGAGAGCTATGCAGAAAAGGCAGGAAACCATCGCTGTGTCCATTTTACAAGCTGGCTAGCCAGAGCTGAATGATTTTGCTGGGATCATCCAAGGTGTCTCTGAAGTGAGCCCTGACATTCTCCACTGCAGCTCTGTGCCCATCCTCTCTGCCTCACTGCTGAGATGTGCTCCCTGCACAGCTGTTACCAGACTCCTGTCCCTGGCTCCTCTGCCTCCTGGGCACATTCATCTCTTCCCACAGGCAGTTTCCCTGGATGCCAGGGGGCTGCAGGCTCTGGGAGAGAGCCCTGCAGCAGCACAGAGGGGCAGCGAGCACCAGTCCTGTGGATGGGACCAGAGGGACAAACTGGTGAGCAGCCCCAGCAGAGCACTGTGTCCTTCCAGATCTGGACACGTGGGGCTCATCCCGACAGATTCCCCTGAGGGCACCAACCCTGCCATGTCTGGCCTGCCATGCTGCCCGAGCACTGCTGTCCCTCTCTGACTGCTGGATGTGGCACTGGGCCTCACCAAATGCCCACCTGCAGATGCAGAATAGCATTAATTCCCCATACATGCCCCTGGCAGCCCTAATTGCTGCTGGCACGAGTTGGGCTGGCACTATTTCTGCCCCTCTGCTGTCTTTTCTCAGGCAACAAATCTGAATGATTTGCTCACTCAAAGTATCTTGCATCCTGTGCCAAAGAGCAAGGAACCCCGAAGGTAAAAGGGCTTCTGGTTCTGCAGCTGTGTTGTGGAATTAGATTACAGCTATCTGAGCAAATTATCCCAGCGMAGGAGCCAGGAGCCTCTCCTTAATGGAGGCAGTGCAGATAAGGCTGGTCTCTGTGAGATGATAATGGAGCAGAGCTGTAAATGCTGTTAATGCTGTGTGAACAGGCTGCTCTGCGTGTGGCATGTGCCCCCCAGCCCTGTGCCTGGCCCGATGCCAGCTCCACCCCACCCTCACAAATCTCCTGCCCCTGTGGGCAAACTCAAAGCAGGAAGTTCCTTTGTGATTGTTCCCACATTTCTGCCAGGAGCACTTAGTCGAAAGGGAAGAGACTGGATAAGTTTTCTTCTATTGGAGCATTTTGATGCAGTATCCCACGTTATGCAGCAGTCCCCGCAGGCACAGACAAGGCAGGTATCAGCTGTCTCTGCTCCAGGCCTTTTCCCCCTCTCCCCTGTGCACTTTTGATATTGGGAGTTTACCAGACTGCTGTGGCTGCCTGGAATCAAAACTTAGTTCTGGCAAACTTCAAGCACTAAGAGAGAGCCTGGCCCTGTGTCCTGCAGAGCTGTGGCACTGCACCACCCTGCACCACCTCTGGCACGTTCTCTGCAGCAGATGCCACCATGGGTTCACACCTGCTTTGCACTCAGCTCTGAAGAAGCATCTCTTTATCATTCCCCTAGCTACGCAGAGTCTTCAAAAGCCAGCAGCTCAGAGGGAGRATTTATTAGAAGAGCTTTTAATAATTTTAATAACTTCGATAATTGAAATAATAACAAAATATTGTAATTAAATAATATCAAAATATTGCATATATAATTATATTATACAAAAATTCTATTGATACAGTTAAGTAAGTCCCTAAATTCAATAATTCAATGCTGCACAATAGCATTTTCAGCATGGGGCTTATCAAAAACACCCTGCTCAGATGGCAGCCCTACGCAGCAATTAACAGCCACAAGTCATCAGCAGTGTACATTACCATCCAGGTTATGGAATTATCCAATGACTTCTCCATGGCCTGACAGAGGCCGGTGCTCAGACCAAGCAGTGCTGTCCCCTGTGCAGAGCAGAGGAGCTGAAGGGACAGCTGTGACCCCACCCAGCCCAGAGCTGCTGGCCCACTTGCCTTCAGGAGTGCTCCAGTGGCCGTGCCCAGGAACACCACGGTGTAGTTGTTGACACTGGCCACTGCCACCGCGCTCAGGCCGCTGTGGGTGAAGATGGGGGTGGCTGTGACCGGGTTCACRATGGCCAGCGGGTGCTGAAGGTGTGCGGCTCCACAGTCCAACTGCTCTGGCTGCAGCTGCAGAGAGACACAAAGATCAGCGGGCTGCTCAAACAGCAGCAGCCTCCATTCCAGCCCCGTCAGGAGCAGGGGGGACAGAGGGCTCCTCACAGCCCTGCTCTGCCTTCCCAGAGCCCCTCGCTGCTGAGACACGGACCAGGACACTGCAGCTGGCCCTGGGCAC
>NW_026623839.1:234959-241572 GCF_030028575.1 Malurus melanocephalus | reverse complement strand
TCGTTTACCTGTGCTTGTGAGCAGGCATTGGACTTGTTTGACCCAAAGCAAGAGAACAGACTTGACTGTCCTGTGCTAAATTAATTAGTGCATTTGCAAGTGGTGAGGCCTCATATGATATTTATGCCTCGTGCCCTGCTCAGATGACTTGGATGGATTCAGCAATGCCAGAACATCCCAACAGTGTCACCACCACCAATTCACCTGCTGTCACTCCAGCRGCTTTTCTGAGCTGCACTGGGTGAAGCTGGAGCCACTCAAATGATGGGCACATTTCAAGGGCCACTGCCACATCATCAACAGGGTCACCCCAGGTTTGGCCTGGGGAAGGCCATGGCCACGTTGTCACGCTGTCACCTTCCCTGGCAGGGCTGGCATTCCAGCAGCAGGAACCACAGGTCACCCAATCCAAGCCCCAGCTGTGGGAATCACCAGTAAAAATCCCCAGCAAGAGATACCTGGAGGGCTGCAGCCTACACCCCAAGSACAAAGCCCATTTATGCCTTCCTGAATCCAATCATAACACAGAACATTAACATCATAACATAGAACATAACATCATAACATAGACCTGCCACAGAAGCTGACAATGTCTGAATTTAAGCAGAATAAACACAGGGATTTGAGACTGTATCTGTCAGGGAACGGGAATGTGGTTTCCATCAGGCAGAAGGTGACCATCAGCCTGTCCAGCAGCCCTGGACAGACCCACACAGGGGCTTGGTGACCTCCCTGGCACAGCCATGGCTGGGGACTGGAGGCCATGGCACTGCTCCTTCTCTGTGCCAGAGAGGACAGCAGCAAACCCGAGCAGGAGCTGTGGGATCAGCAAACCCGACCAGGAGCTGTGGGAGCAGCAAAGCAGAGCTGTGGGATCAGCAAAGCAGAGCTGTGGAGCAGCAAAGCAGAGCTGTGGGATCAGCCAGCCCTTGGTGTGTCACAAACAGCTTTGGGTACCCCACAGAGCAGTCACAGTGCACAGCAGCACATTTCCAGGATCACAGGGAGCTGCTGCTGCAGACACAGCCAGGGCTCCTGAATCTGCTGCTGGAGCAGCACAGCCACGGTGCCACTCAAGACAGGCTGGGGCTTCTCCAGAAAAACCCCTGAACCTGGCATTGTGACCCCTGCAGACACCGGCCCGTGTGGCCACCGCTGCTGGACACAGCAACCCAGACTGATGTGAAAAACTCCTCTGTTCAGATGAGTGCCAAAYGGGATAGCAATTCAAAGATGCAGTTCTGCTCACAGGGGACCAGGRCAAAAGCATCAAGTTTGTGGATGCAATGCTGTATGCATTTCGCAGTTTTACCACATCTCAGGCGAGTAAAAAGGAAAATCAAAGCCCGAATTCTAAAGTGTGTATGTTTGCCCTGTAAATGGGCCACACAACTTTTCCTRTCATACAGAGGACATGGCAAGCCATTCATGTTTTTGATTTAATGAATCTTTCCCTTCACAAAGATTTAGAAATTTTTTTGGGTTTATTTACTTGTCTTAGGGATGATTATCTCCAGCTCCTCTTTGTTATTCTTTATGAATTTTCACCACCTGAAGCATACAAGGCTCCTTCCAGCAGGGAAACTGAGGCACAGAGGCATCTCCGGCCATCTGGGACCCCAAGGGATGCTCAGCACCTCTTGTCCACAGCAGCTCCTCGGGAGCTGAGAGCAGCATCACTGCCTGCCATTGTGCAAGACACGGCCCTTTCTTCTCCAGGTGGCCACAATCACGGGAAGTGCCTTATCTGCAGWGCCTGCCCGCTTCTAAATCACGCATTTCAGAGCTCCTATCAGCCTGAAGTGTTTTCCACAGTAAACAGGATGTAACTATTCTAACACAGGCCAAGCTTTATTTTGGCTGCACACATCCTTCCTCTGAAACACCTTTCTTCAAATGACATCAGCTCTTCCAACAGACGGATGGGCAGGAGCCATCTGGTGTTTCCCTCTCCCGGGCCCAAAGAAGGGATGACACTGCTGCTGCCTGCACCCCACAGCAGCCAGGGGACAGTTAACTCCACCACATTACAGTAAACAGGATACAGCCAGGCACATCCTTCTGCAGGCACCAGGCAGTCACAGCTGGGGATGACTGCAACAGGCCACTGCAATGGGTTAAATCTCACTCCATCTTAAATCAAGCTGCCCTATCCTGAAGTGGGAAAAACACAAACATTAACTTTTCTTCCAAAATCAATCTCTTTCTATAATCTGCATTTTAAAACACGCCATGGGCATTTGCTGTATTGCCTCTATTTGTCTTTGACAYGCTCTGGGTATTCAGTAACTCACAGAAATATGGGCTGATTCCAGATCYGAAACCTTCTGCACCCAAAAGGTTTGACTGTGCCACTGTGTCACTGATGCCAAACCTCCCTGGGCACAGGCTGGGGACAGCTGCAGCCAGCACCAGCCAAGCAGTGCTGCTGTGYCCCTGCACACCGGGACATGTGCTACTGCTGCACAACTTCCCAAGGGATGCAAATGAATCCAAATCAAGGGGMCACACTCAAGAGGATGGTCAGTCAGATCAACCCCTGAGTGCGACTGCAGAAACAAAGTACAACAGAGATAACAGATCTGCAGCCACATCAACAGCTCAGCTGTCTCCACAGTGTGAGTTCAGCTCTTTATCCCAGGCCTACAAGGAGCATAAAATGCGATTTCCCCGAATTTCCATTACAGCTCCCCAGCCCTGGGCATGCAGGATGTCCCTTCAGGAAGGAAGTCTGCTGGAAACAGAAGGAGGAAGAGGAGTGGTGAGGCAGCTCTCAGGAAAACCATGAAATGTGCTGATTTCTGCATCCTGTGTTTGTGACCTTAAAAATAGTTCTCAAGCAAAGCTGGAGCTAATTTGTGACTCAGAAGCTGYGGTGCAGAGGAAAGCCCCGAGCCCCTGCTCTGCACAAGGCCATGCACTGCAGCAGCTCCACAGCCCCAGAGTGAGAGGGGAGCCCAGCCCCTTTCAGACTTCTATCACAGAGGATTAAAGTGTTGGCTTCCAGCACRCCCAGAGTCCTGGGAAAATGACACAGCCAGCATCCGATAATCCGCTCCAAACTTGTTGATTTGTGGGACTTAGCCATCATCTTCATAGGCTCAAAATTTGGCAGCTGCTCCCACACAACTGACATTTTCAGGCCATTAAAGGCTGTGATAAAAGGGCTCTAGTTTTATCTCTTGCCTTCCTTAACATAAACCATTAGGCTTTTATTAACATTTAGGTATGACTCAGGAAATTTCTGACTGCAGGGAGAATATTCAGAGTAATTTGGATACCATCTGAAGAGAAYAGCAGGACACAGACTCACACTGARCAGTAGGACAGGCTAAAAACCAGTGGGGAAATACAGCCCAGAATGGACAGGGCAGATTTGCCAAGGCAGCCTGGCTGCAGCGCGTAACTGAGGAGCACAAGCCTTGCTCTGGGTCGGGCAGAGCCCAAAGCAGCCCCACGCCCCAGCACTGCCCCCAGAGCTCCCCTGGCCCCAGCACTTTGTACACGGTCACACCTTTATCTGCTGCAGTGTCACAACCAGACCTGCCAAAACCAGGCTTTTTGGGATGCCTGGAGGAAATGTCATCCTCAGACAGGACTGCACTGTTGAGTCACTTGAGCTGTGAGCGTCTCCAACTGCAGWGCTGCTCAAGGGCAGGTATTAACACAGAGCTCCTCGGAATTCCCAGGATGTTTCTGAGGCAAAAGGAGGCAAATCAGTGTGCATTTGTGGCCAAGCAAGGCACTCAGGCTGACAATCTCTGACAAAGTGAATCTGGACACATTTTTCTCAAGACTTACCAACAGCTCAGGACCCCTGCAGCACTGCAGAGATTCTTTAAAGAAAAAAGGCTTAAAATGACACTTGCACTCTGGTTTCACTGTTTGCTTAGAGCACAAGTTCCTCAAGTGAAGAGGCAGCGGTTTTGGTGTGATTTGCCTGCTTGCACAGTGCCAGCCCTGGCCGAGGGTGCTCTGTGAACCATTAATGAGACACCAACAATTGTCCATCTCAACCTCCTGTGTCCCTGCACGGAGCTATCGCTCKTCTAAAACTCATTCTTCCCTCTCTCTGCCCTTGAGTCCAACCTTTTTTTTCCTGCTAGCTCCTAAATTTAACTCTGGACAGCCTCACACGGGACTGGTGGCTGGGGTGAGGAAGGGCACAATGCACAGGGACCTGCTAGAAATYAGGGCACAGCGAGCACAGACTGATGGCTGGGTTGGGCCAAACCACTGCAGCAGCAGCCATATCCACCTCCAGCACAGTTACAGACCTCAAACCACCAGAGGTGCGAGGGTTTGAATGCTGGAAGAGGCTCTCAGTGCCCCAGGTCATGTTCGAGGGTGAAACTCAAGCTCCAAGTGCTGCTCAGGCACACAGCACACACGCTCACTTGGCTGCTGCCTGCCAGAACCTACCTGAGCAGGGGGACAGAGCTGGCACAGGATCAGGGCACTCCTGGGCTGCAGGCAATGCAGACACGTGGCTGCCAGGCTTTGCACAGAGCTCCTCCAAACACCCTGGCCACCCTGCAGCCCCAGCATGGTCCCCTTCTCGCCCCACACAAATCGGGGATCCAGCACCCAACAGAGCTTCCCCAGCAGCGTGACTGAAGCAGCGAGAGCAGCAGCACGGGCAGCTGCTCAAAGCACAGAAACACGAACAAGTAGCACTTTTTAAACTAAAATTGCACATCCTTCATGCTGCCGGCAAGACTGGTCAAGCTTATTATGTTAGCCTTCATCCTGCATTAAATACAATACTTCAGATWATACAATCAAATATGCCAGGAATGGGCAAGCAGAGGGATTAACAAATATGCTCCAGAGGGGTTGTCACAGTTAGAACAGCACGTGTTTGAGCAGCAGGAGTTTGTATGTCCTTTAAATTCAACGCTGTTGAATTTAAACAAATTGAAACTCGGCTCCTCTCCCCACTCCCTGGGGACAAGGGCTGAGCAGATCAGCCGAGTGTGCCTCATCTCAAGGACACCCACTCCTGCTCAGAAACCCCACAGACACCTCCCCCTTCAAAACTGCTCACAGTAAGACACTYGGTTTAGTTAGGCTGTACTTTCTCAGTTGTTCTTTCCTTGGGAGAGCCCCCCCTCCACCACTCAACGTGYGTTTCTCATTTACATTATACTTTGGCTTCAGTAACCAACCTCAGTGTATTCAAACTCCTTTCTACAGAGAAGAGTCCCAGGTGAACCATGAGTTTGGCTCCTCGATCTTTGGTCGTTATTATTTCATTACTGCTAGTACTAACACTTAGCACTTYGCATGCTCAAAGTGCTCTGAAGGCATATCTGTGCAAGTCAAGTTTGAAAAAAGCATCCATTAAAGTAACAACTTCTTACCTAACACAACTGGTCTTTTGCATGTGTCAGTTCAAATCTATTTCATTTAGCAGTAGTTTATGGTAAGTGTTTTCCTACATTTTCCTCATTAGTTCTGCTGAATCAATTAAACCCCAAGATAATGAGCAGAACTCTACCCTTCTTTTATGAATCCTAAGTAAAACCCCCAAGATAATGAGCAGAACTCCACCCTTCTGTTATGAATCCTAAGTCAAACCTGCCTCTGTCCCCCTCTGCACACCTCCTGTCCATCACCAGCTCCACAGCYGCAGCACCAGAGTCCAAAAAACAAAGCACCACCACTTTCAGCTCTCCCCTTCTTCACTGAGTGCTATCATCACTCTGTAAAATGTCCCTAACCCTTCCTAAAATGGTCATTCCACACACAGTGTCACAACAGTGCAGCTGAACAGACACCTGTTGGGTTTTAGAAGGCATAGTAAGGTGTTTCTACAGCATTTCTGGGCACCCATACACATCTCATGGTGCCTTATTCACTTGTTCAGACACCACCAGTCCAAACAATCTCCTCATTCAATCACTGTAATTGAGATTTTGAAACATCACAAAAGAGATGGCAAATCATTTCTATCCACCAAGACCCTGCAGCTACTGGGGCTCCTGGGGAGTGGGTTCACATTTACATGTAGGCGTCAAACACCTGCCCTGGAAMACCCTTGGCTTTAACCAAAATGACCCTTCTCCTGTTTTCCACCTAAACTACTTTAGGTAGTTTAACTACCCGGGATTTGCTAAGCTGAATGGATCAAAGCCAGTGTGAGCTCGAGGTACCAGGAATGACCAGGTCTGCTGTTGGCAGAGCTCTCCAGAAACGGGCAGAACGACCCCCAACCCTGCCAAGGGACCAGCACACACTGTGCCCACCCAACGAGTGCCCGGCAGCAGCACAGGGCTCCCAGAGCAGGCAGGCACTGTGCCACAATCAGGAGACAGTTTCTGTTCCCTCAAGTGGCACCACTTCCCATTTCCAGGCACAGAAACTTTTGCCACTTTGACCGAATTTCCCTTTGCAACTTGGGACCTGTCTGAGCTTGAGATGCAAAGCAGGGATGAGCCCTGGGGCTCCCAGGAAAGCATTCCCAGCACTCCCCTTCAGCTCAGGGGCACCGATCTGCTGCTCAGGAGAGTGCCCTGCTTGGCACAGAGCACAGGGGGATGCTCTCCCGGGCACAGAGCACAGGGGGATGCTCTCCCGGGCACAGAGCACAGGGGATGCTCTCCTCAGGAGA
>NW_026623839.1:229084-234689 GCF_030028575.1 Malurus melanocephalus | reverse complement strand
ATGCTCTCCTCAGGAGATTGCCCTGCTGGGCACAGAGCACAGGGGATGCTCTCCTCGGGAGATTGTCCTGCTTGGCACAGAGCACAGGGGCTGTGCCAGCCCCGGCACTGGGAGAGCCCCGGGCACTGGCAGCTCTCAGAGCTCAGCCTGCCTTCCCAGGAAGGATGGTGTTCACACAGCTCCCAACAGCAGCACACTGCTGCTTGTGTGTAACTCCACTGCAACAGCAGCTCGTATTTTCACGTGAATTCCCAAGGAAACCTAACCAACAAYTGAGCACAGCTCACTGGTACCGGGTGAGGGAGCAGCAAGGCAGTGCTCTGGGCTGGCTCCAAAGCTAAGCAAAGCTCACACTGTGGCTTAAATCTCCTGGTGGGTGCATTGTGGGTCCCAGCAGCCCCTCCATGGGCAGTCTGGCCCCTACCCCAGCCAGACCTGGAGGGGAAGCTGGAAGGACAGCGACCTSCCCCCATCTGTAACACAACATCCCACAGCAAAACAAACACASGATGGTGACAGCGGCTGTGCTGCGGCTCTGCAGAACCTGGGCWGGGGCACCTTGGGGTGCTGACAGCGACTCTAAACAGCCTGCACTGCCAAACACAGAAATTAGGCTTGCTACAAGAACTTCTACCTCATTTTTAATGAAGAAATTAAGTGTAAATTCCCAGTTTCCTTTCTGTGGCTAATCCTCCGGATTTATTTGAGTTGATGYAGGGTTACAAGACATTTAGTTTCATGTTTGGAATTTCTAAATTAGTATAAACCAGCACTTCAAAGTAACCCAGCCCCCATAAACCCCAATCCCACGGAGATGCCACAGTATATTTGGACAGTAAGTAGATGCTTTGTCATATTCCCACGTGTACATGGGATTTTTTCTTTGGGAACATTTTCTGACTGGTTTTAAACCACATTTCCATGCCCAGGCACACATATATAGAGAGACTGTTTATACAGTCTACCCAAGGAGTTAATTTTATTTAACAAYCCATTACAGTACAGCTCACTGGTGGATATCTCATCATTACACCTCCACACACTGTATTCAATGACCATGCAGGATCTGACACAAAGCCACAAGAGCCAGAAACTCAAGAATTAATGCTGAAATGCATCATTATCCCATGCCACTAAGCCTATGGTTTTCAGCAGAGGAAATAAACTGGATTTTCAGCCTTTTTTTGAGTTGCAGACCCCAAAACATTTCCCAAGAGAGATGCTGTTCCCTGGCCAGCAAATCCATGCCTAATGAATCCAAGGTTGCTTTCAGTACCTCCAAGGGGCTTTGTGGGAATCCACGGGCTCTAGTGCAGGAACCACACAAGACACTGAGTTTGGTGCAGCTGTGAGCAGGGACAGGGTTTCCAGCTCAGCTTTTCCTCAAGTGAGCTTGCTCATCACAGCAAAGGGTGCACACAAAGGTGCTGGCTCTGTTCCCTGCCAAAGCCCATTGGGAGATGGGGCAGTGGCAAAAGGATGCTGTGGGGGCTTTGCTGTGTTGGGACATGGCTGTGCTGCAGTGTGACCAAAGGAACAGCCAGGCACATTTTGTTTTCAGTGGCACCAAGGGGACAGTGCTGGGATGCCCCACATGGCCACTGCCCTCGAGCCAGCCAGAAGCTGAGSATGGGATGGGCTCTCCCTGCTTTGCTTCCATAAAGGCTCCAGCATCCCAGAGCTGTGCCACACTCCAGCCAGCATAACCTTCCAACCCACAGGGTTTTGATCCTCCTGGGGCAGAATAGCTCAAATGTGAGCTATAAACCCACACAGTGTCCCTGGAATTTGATAAGYTCTGTCAGCACACTGCTGCAAATATTGTTACAGGCAGTTTGCTCCAGAGAGCTCCTACTCCCCTTCTGGTGGCTCAAGTCCAAATTCCACACGAGCTTTGAGTGGGCAAAACACTGCYGTGATTCCATGCAAGTATTCCAATTTAGCTGCATTTGACACAACTTTCATTATAAAAAACTATTTCTATTGAGGGGAAGCAATCCTAGAGCTCACCCACTCACTGTCAGTGCAAGAACCCATCCAACCTAAATCCTTCCCTCACACATCCTCCTTCCCCTGAGCTGCCGCTATGAATTCATCTTCTCAATCCGTGACTTTTCAGCAACACTCATTGAGAAGAACCAACAGCCCCCACTCCTGACCTAGACCAKCCTCCTCTGCACATTTTCTCCTTTTCTCACACAAAGCCGTTACACATGTGCTTAATTGCGAGTGAGCATTTTCCTGGCAGGGGCGGTTTCCAGGCCAGGCTGCTGGCTCCCCTTGCCCCATTCCTGCAGACCAACAGGCAGATTCACTGCCCATCCATCCTCCCCAGCTCCCGGCGTGGGCAGCCCCACACGGTCACAACGGGAGCCAAACATGGGCTGCCACCACATGGCCCTGCACAGGGACAAAGGCTCTCGTTCCGTGCCAGGCTCAGCCCGAGTGGTGGTGAGGAGCCTCGTCCCCCATCAGCCAGAATGAGCACCAATGCTGTGCAGACTCACAGGGATGGCTGCTTTGGATGCCCATTCCCAAAACCCTTCACTGGCAGGTAAGTGCTGGAGCTCCGTGGCTGAGTCACAGCAAGTGGTGCAGGAGAGGAGCATTCAATTAGACAGGAGAGCATGCAAGGGGTCACTGATTTTCCTTTCACACTGCATTACACCGAAAAGGCCCTGGTCCAGACTTGTAACAACTGACTACTTCAGCTGAACACATGCTTGGAAAGGCCAATATTAGGGTTTTTTTTCCTTCCAAGAGTAGATGAAAACCCATCTACCTGGTCCTCAGGAAGAACTGATGAGCCACGCTTGCTGACACCAGAGCACCTATCAGTGGGCACAGGAACGGGAAAACAGGAGACCCACTAACAGGAGAGGTGGAGCTGACAGCGGGATGGCTGATAGATACTGATCTGCACTGCCAGACCAGCTGCTGCTTTAATACATTTTCCTGCTGCATTTCCAGGACTGGGACACAAAATGGATTAGAGTATTTCACTGTCTTGAAGGTGGAAATGGATAGGTATTCGCAGCACCTTACTGGGTACAGCACTTGATACTTTCAACATCAACWGACTGGTGTAAGTCATGATTATTTTCTTTACTGAAACCAAGTTAGAAAAGACAGTATCTCCAGAGCAGTCCGGGAGCCCTGGGGAAGCTCAAGGGTGGTGGGTGCTTCTGCCACTGAGCAGGCTGTTCACTCCCAAGCACCTCCAGCAGCCTCAGCCCTGATGCTGCTGCCGGACCTGCCTTGGTAGAGACAGCTCAATCCCACCAGGGGCTGAGGGGCTGCTCTGCACGAATGCTGAGCCACAGCCACAGCCACCAAGTACTGCAGGTGTCTTCACATCTTGTAAATAGGATTCCTGACTCCTCTGAGAGCTGTGACCATGCCAAGGTGTCAGGACTGCGCTCCCAGTGTTTAATGCACCCAGTCTTTGTGGAATTAGCTCAGACTACTAGATTTCCTGGCTGTCACGCAGCTTGTACTTTGCCACCAGGGAAAAAACTGTTCAACTTTTCTAGAGTGGGTCTATGAGCCAGTGCATTAAGACTACATATTTTACCATAGAGTCGAGATGCCACACTAAACACATCGGTTACCAAGGGAAACCTTTCTCTCTTTGCCACTGGCATTGCATAGGGAAGCCCAAGCACAAATGCTCTATCTTGCCTCTGAAATCCAGCAGATGTTTTCACAGTCTTTGATGGCGCCGAGCTGTGCACCCGTCCCAGAGGAAGAGAAAAATGCAGCGCTAAAGCGGCCCCCTTTCCTCTCTTTTTATTYCCAAGCATGGCATATTTTTAGTGAAATGAGGAAGAGGCAACTTTGTCTCGCGCTAACATTTAGAGCCACTCACTAACAAATTGTGACAATGGCAAACTTCTGCCACCAATGCGGGGAGCCCAGGCAGCCTTGTGCGGTCCCTGGCAGGGCTGCGCGCCGCCGGACGGGACGTGGGGCTGGCGATGCTCACAGACACCCGGCCCCGCAGGACACCGCGGGAAGGGGCACCGGCGACCAGGGCAGTGGAACGATGCTGTCCCGGGAAGGCGGAAGGGTCTCCGGGGAGAGCAGGGCGGGGAGAGAGGGGAGCGGGGTGTAGGGCTCAGCCGCCCGGCCGGGGGAAGCGGGGGATGCACTGCTCAGAGGACAGGAGGCGACAGCAGTGGCCGCAGGACGGGACGGGGCCGCTGCTCCCCCCGGCTCCCGCACCCCTGGCCCCGGCAGGTGCCCGCCGTCCTTACCTGTATGTTCCTCTTCTCGCAGGCCGGGCCGGTGCCCTGCACCACGCTGTCCAGGACYGTGACCATGCCCGCGGCCGGGCTGACGAAGCACGAGTTGCGGGCGGCCCGGATCGTCTCCTCGATCTCGGCGAAGCGGAAGACGCAGAGCGCGGACTGCGGCCGCCCCCGAGCGCCGCCGGCTCCGGCCCGCTCGAAGACGCCGAAGAGCAGCTCCTCGGGGGGCGGCGGGGCCGGGGCCGGGGCCGGGGCCGGGGCCGGGCTGTCAGCAGCAGCGGGGCTGCGCCAAGCTGCCCGCGCCGGGAACACCGACACCAGGCGGGTGAAGGCGTCGGCGGCGCCGCCGCAGCGCAGCCCCAGCTGGATGTAGGACTCGGTCAGCTTCTTGGTCTCGCCGCTGCCGTTAAGGGTGGCCTCGGCCGGCTCCCCCAGGCAGATGCGGGCCAGCAGGCTGTGCGCCGGGCTCTCCTTGTCGCCCGCGTTGGCCTCGCTGTTGAGCGCCAGGTAGGCGTAGGGGCGGCGGGCGGGCGGCGCGGCTCCGCGCTGCAAGAAGGCGCGGACGAAGCTGAGCTTGTGCCGCGCCTTGGCGCCCTGCTTGATCTTGAGGATGTTGTCGTCGGAGGGGTTGATGTCGAAGGTGAAAAGCTTGGCCAGGTCGCCGCGGGCGTTGAGGGCGCGGATGGCGATCTCGGGCGTGTTCTCGAACCGGTGGTCTTCCAGGCTGCGGTTGCGGGGGAAGAAGGGGCTGCCGAAGCCGGTGTAGGTGGCGGCCACCAGCAGSCGCGCCCCGCCGCCGCCGCCACGGCGCAGCACCAGCCCCACGGTGGAGGCGTTGGGGTGGTTGGCCGCCACGTTCAGCATGCTAGGGAAGACCGTGACAGAGTCGCTGCCACCCGGCGGGAAGCGCACGGCCACTGCCGAGATGTTGGCCATGCTGCGCAGCTGGCAGAGGCCTTGGTAGATGGAGCCGCAGACGACAAGGACGCCCTGCTCCGGGTCGGGCTGCAGGATCTTGTTGTAGTTGTTGGTGAGCACCCTGGGGTGCTCGCAGGAGGCCTGCGGCAGCTGCGGCGCATGGCACAGCGGGCTGTCCAGCACCGGCCCCACCGCCGCCTCCGCCTCCAGCGACAGCTCACCCCCCGACAGCTGGAACAGCCGGTTCACGGCCGCCAGGTAGACGCGGGAGCCGGGGCCGTCCAGCGCGAAGTTGTTGGTGAGGGTGGGCGAGAGGAACTTGCGCTGCACCTCCAGGCCGGCGGCTCGGCCGGGCAATAGCAGCGGCAGCAGCGGCAGCAGCAGCGGCAGCAGCGCGGGGTGCCGCGGTTCAGCGCCTGCCGCCGAGAGCGGAGCCG
>NW_026623839.1:221045-228698 GCF_030028575.1 Malurus melanocephalus | reverse complement strand
GCGCCGCCGACTGCACGGCACCGGGCGCCTCTGGACGGGGCGTCTCCCGCAGCGGGAGGGGCTGCTCCGAGCTGTCCTCCTCTGCCTCCTTGGCGTTCTCGAMCAGGACAGACCGGGGGGAAGGGGCGGGGGAAGAAGCACTTTTGCCAGCTGCGGAACAGCACGGCGAGCCGGAACAGCCCCCCCGTAGCCCCCTCGCAACCTCCCGCTGCCCACACATTGCCCTCTCCCCCGCCCGCAATCCCCGCAATCCCCGCAATCCCCGCAATCCCCGGGCACCGGGCACCGGGCACCGGGCACCGGGCGAGGTGCGGCCCCATCCCTGGAGCGGCTCTGCTCGTCCCCCTCGTCCAAAGCGGAGCACACCAGCCTGCGCGGAATCCTCTGCTCTCCAACGGGCGCCGCTTTAACTGTGCAGAAGAGAAAGACCCAAAGAAGTGATTTCCCAAATTACACACGGGGATGATGTGGGGGACAGCCTTGGGCTACCGCCGCATCCCGTGTAACCGGTCCACCTGCTGCTTTCTTCCCCGTCTGCGAGTGTGTGAACTGACTCCCCGTCATGAGGGGACGCGTCCGACTGAGAAGCTCTCCTGGACAAGGCTGTACGGAGGGCCAGGGTCCATCCCGAGGTGGGGGCARACGGGGTCACATATCCTGCAGCAGATGCTTTGTTTGTCCATGTAGCTCATGTCCCTGCAGGCTTCATGAAAGAGTCCTGAGCARTTACCCAGGCCAGTGCTGGCCTCCTGCCGCAGTATCATGACACGGGGCACAGCCAGAGGTCACCCAGAAGGAGCTTGGCTCCCTGGGCACCACACCCAGGTCGTCATGCAGAAGGGTACACAAGTGTGTCCCAGTGCATGGTCATGGCATGCTCAGCACTATGTGGATGCTTCAAGCTGAAGCACTGGCCGGGGCAAGAGGACTGGTTGTGGCACAGCATCCTTGTCTGCAGCCCGAGTTTCCACCCAAGAGCAGAGACCTGCACCAGGGTAAAGTCAGTGCTTGGTCTCACTGCAGCACTTACATCAGCATTACGGTGAGGATTGAGCTTGAAGGCATCTCGTCATCCACAAATAGCCAGCAGCATTTAAAACAAGGGTGGGAAAGGGAGGCTGCTGTTTGGTCACAACTGCCTGGAAATGCTGCACAGGGAAGCCCTGGAGAGCTGTCCTCCCTCTCCCTCTCCCCAGASTGTGCCTTAGTGCCCATTCCTGTGGCATGGAACTTTAGTCACACAAAACAAGCTAGTGAGGCTGCAGGGGATTCTGCATGACTTCTGTTCTGGAGAGAAAAATCCTCTGTTGTTGTCTAATCTCATTTCTACACCTGCCAATTTCCCGTTCCCCTTCTGGTCCTCCTCWCCATTTTCAGAAGACTAATTAATACACAACTGCCATGGTCATGCCATGTCCAYTGAAAATCTGCATTGAATTAAATGCTGTGCTTTCTTGCTATCTAACTCATTGTCTCTGCTAATAATATCCTTAATTAATAGAGTTACTCTCTGTTTCTAAATGTGGGACCCCCCGTTGTTAGTGGCTTTTTTTTTAACTACAAGTTTGCAATTTTTAAATGTGATCATGTCTTTAATTGCATAGAAATAAATCCACATGATCCCAAACCCTTAATCTGCCTATTTTAGGATTTCTTATGGCTGCTTACCCTGATAGCAGAGCTATCTTCCATGTGAAAGGCATATCAAATTAGGTTCCAGATTACAGTGAATAAAAAAAATAGGCCAAAGAACATTGAAAAATATGTGACTTACCCAAAGGTATCCAATACTGGCTCTGACAGAAAAAAAATTCCCCGAGAGCTCTGATTTCTATTGCCAATGCCAAGCATTTGTCTACACTGATACAATTAAACACAGAATATTTGTGGTATTGAAGGATTATTTGACAAAGATTTTATTGTTATTGTTGTTGTTAGGAAACAATTTTCTGGTRAGATGCTTTGAAGGGAATATTTTCCAGAAATTATTTCCCACCCCTATTATCTGGGCTATTATAAACTCCAGTGAGTATTTCAGGATAATGTTCCTAATGGAGCAGTAGAGGTTTYAAAATCTCTTATACACAGATCTCACCATTATTTTTTGTTCAGGAAGAGAAAAAGGTCAAAATTAAACCACAAGCCTCTTGTCATGGAGCACCACCCCCTGACAAAAATCCCTTCCCGTTTGACTCCTGTGCAGGTTTGAGGATGCCATCTCTCAGCTGGGGCAGGGACAGGGGCTGTGTACACAGGAACTCAAAACTGCTTTAATTATTAATAAATATATTTACAYAAGAACACTTTCTCTTCAGGAGAAACGTGAGTTACTCATGCAATTCCTCAGGTTCTATTKACTCAACACTGTCAAAACCCTGGGTTTCATCACTTTAATACAGAGAGTATAAACATTTATTTATTTAGCAGGGTTTMTCTGTGAGGTACCCATTGGATTGGTGTGGATTTGGGAAGGACATTCTCCCTCACACCAGAGGTGGCCGCGTTTGCCTTGGCAGCTCTTGGTCCAGCAGCAGCAGCAGCTCATGGCAGAGCAGAGGAGAGGGGCTCTGAGCAGACAGGAGTGCAGGATCACCACAACCCACAGCCTGGTGCCAGGGACTGCCAGGGACCCCAGGGACTGCCAGGGACTGCCAGAGACCTCCAGGGACCCCAGGGACCTCCAGGGACAGTCAGGGACATCCAGGGACCCCAGGGACCTCCAGGGATCTCCAGGGACCCCAGGGACTGCCAGGGACTGCCAGGGACCCCATGGACTGCCAGGGACTGCCAGGGACTGCCAGGGACCCCAGGGACCCCAGGGACTGTCAGGGACTGCCAGGGACCCCAGGGACCTCCAGGGACCTCCAGGGACTGCCAGGGACCCCAGGGACCCCATGGACTGCCAGGGACTGCCAGGGACCCCAGGGACCTCCAGGGACCTCCAGGGACCCCAGGGACCTCCAGGAACCTCCAGGAACCTCCAGGGACCTCCAGGGACCTCCAGAGACCTCCAGGGACCCCAGGGATCTGGGACAAGAGCAGCACGGTCCTGTCTCTGTGTCAGACACTGAGTGCACCGGGAAGGGCTGCCAGGGCAGCACACACAGGCTGACACTCGGAGTGGCTGCCCCTCCTCTGCCCCACATGGTCCTGCAGAGAAAAGCCCCGAGGGTCGGTCACCACAGAGGCTCTGCAGGGACCCTGGCAGAGGAGCGACACCCCAGAGCTGCTGTGGGAGAGCCCTGCCTGTCACCTGGACCAGAAGCTGCCTTGCTCTGACTCAGGCAGCCAGTCCCCCTTTTTTTGTCTCCTTCACTCCTCTCAGTGTACAGTTTAGATAATTTTGATATGATTGCAGAGTTGTTTGGCAGCTGACCACAAGATGAATTCACAAACACTTACAGACACATTTTGAATCTCTTTAGCCGCCTGCTTTCCATCGTAGAAACCCGTACTGATGGAAGATGGCCACTGTATTGGGACAAGCGTCCAGTCCCTGTGTTCTCCTCATCCTGTCAGAGGCCACGAGTGCTTATCCAGTGGAAGGTGACAGGTAGGAGAAAGTGGAGCAGTCACCCATGGTCTCCAATGTCCCGGCCCAGAGATGGTCTCCATGGGGCAGTCCCTGCAGCAGCATTTCTGAACAAAGAGCCATTCACCAGGGAAACACAAGGGGACATGAGGAGGAGCCGAGAAGCACTTGGACACAGAGAAATCACTGCCAGAACAAGAGCTGTTTCCAGATGAGCACAGTACCGATTCTCCCCAGCCATGCCTGTCACCCCGCCGTGATGCACACAGGTTTTAGTCTCCTGTATCATCAGGCTGGACACATTGACAAGTGCTCACTCAGRCACTTCAGGGCACTCAGAAATAACAGTGGGCTTGGAAACAGACTGATTAGCAATCCTCAGTGTACTTCTGAATGAGAGTGGACCAAGACCCTATTTGMTTTTCATTAATCTCCATTGCAGACACTGCTCATGGAGGAGGCCAAACTGTTGTTATTGTTACTAGTAATGATTTAGCACTCCGGGAGTCTGCTAGGTGCCTGGCGAGAAGAGTGCCAGGTCGCTTCAGAAAGGCAAGGTCACTTCAGAAAGGCAAGGTCGCTTCCCCAATGTCCTTTAACATAAACACACGTTCTGGTTGGTCCCAGATTGCTGCAAACGGCTGTAACAGGAACGGCAGGGGCACAGCAGCTCTGCTGCTACCATGCTGCTGGCCTCCAGCCCTGTCTGAGCCAGGGTGACAGGGTTTATGGTGACCTGAGCCATTTTCTGAGTGAAACCAGCCTTTTTTTTTTTCTCTTGAGCCTCTATATTTTCAAAGATGGGCCTTTCCCAGCGTCATATGGAGCCCTGCTCTCCTCAGAGTGTGTAATGCAGTCATAACCTTGTCTGCAGCATGCAGCCAGCTGACATGTTCACCATGAGGGATTTGCCTCCAGAGAGGAGCTGTGCAGACAGAGATTGTGAGCACAAAAAGGTTTCTTTCTGGGTTAATGACAGATTCATCACCGGTGAAAGTTCAGACACACGATAATGCCAGGACTTTCTGAGCTGGGATGTTTTATCATAAGGCAATAAAGAGATGTGGTTTTGGTAGCCTGTGTTGGCTTTTACCTGGGCCCTGCAGRTGGAGAGAAGCTCTTTCACCACCTGGGTCCTCACTGGATGCAAGAGCAGCAGTTTTCCCCGTTTTCCCCAGACCTCCTTGGTGACCTTGGTTGCTTTTGTTTTCCTTAGAGGCTTAGGGAGGGCTCAGCACTCAGTTATCCCAGCTYCACAGGGCTGGAGATGCAGCTTATGAGTTCAAATACAGCTCCAGTTCTGATCTAAGGGATGCTCAGCCTGTGCTGATGTGGGGCCAGGTGAAGCACAGTCCCTCCCACTCGGGTTACACTGACAGTGTCTTGCCCATATCTGTCTCTTGTCCCCATGGGCATCTTGGGCAGAATAGGGCCCTTCTTTGGCTGGGTCCAGCCAGCACCAGCCTCGGAGGGTTTCTGTGGGCAGCAGTGATTTTCACTGTTTTGCTTGGGCAGGGCTGCAGGGCACACCATGGGCTGKGCACATCCCAGCCGTGCCAGCCCTGCATGTCCTGACTGCCTGCCAGCCACGCAGGATGCAGGACTTGGCTCCCAGCAAAGGAAGCAAATTCAACAAAAGGCAGAGCATCCCCTCATGGGATTCCCAGCAGGGGCCATGCTGATTGTTCAAAACAAAGCTTGTCTGCCTTGGAAGGGAGCCCAACTGCTACCCCAGGGTCCACACAGCTGACCCACACAGCAAAGGCAGCAAGGCTGATCCTACCAGCTTTGTTCAAACATCCTCCACCAAAGCCTGGAGGAAGTTTTTCCTTATGAAGTCAGGCAGGATCGTGCTGCATGCACTGCAATATGCTAACTTCCCTCTGAGCAGTTGCTCAATATGTGTTTGAGTAGACAGGCCACCACTACTCGTTAACCAAAACAAATGGGAAAAGGGGAAAGCTTACAACACAACAATTGCTTTCAATTAGAGGATATAGCTATTGCCAAAATATGTCAGTAGGATTTGACAGACTACATTTTTAACTGTGTACTACTGAACAACAGGCTGCACTAAAATCAGCCTAAACTAAACAGGGATTTAATCCCATTCCCTTCCTTCTCACAGCACAATCATTAGGCTGTAAATATATTATTGCAGCCCACAGTACTCTTATTAATTCCAACCAATTTGACTTACCTAGAGGCTTCAATGTTATTCTCTCCCATGTTTACTGAGCTTATTGAGCCTTCAGTGCTGATGTTCATTTTGTGCTTTGAAGCAAAAGGGTTAAATGTGGTAAATTGTAAGTTTATTGTTTGTTTTGTATGCCTTAACAAAATCTAAAGCATTTTAGTTAACATTTCATGTTGCTTTAAAMGATATACCATGTTGTACTGAGCTGGTGTTATATATTTTTGGATATGTTGTCTGCAGACAGYGTAATCTCGTTCTCCACATTTCCCTAGTGACTCCAAAAGTTTCAAAGGCTTCCACATTTTTCAGGTAYAGGCAACACATTCATTAATCTTAGAGATAAGTCAAAAGTCACACACAAACACATACGTGTATAAAAAAGAYGTGTGCAGATATCCAGTTAAAACATCAGCAAGCCCTGTGCTAGACTAGTTGCATTTTGAATTTTGTAGCACAAAAGGAGAATTCTTCAAYAGTTCCAGTTCCTCTTGCAAAGAGACTGTCCATGAACAATCCATCCGTTGCTGGACAGATCTGTATTTGTGTTTGAATTAATCACCAACATAACCTCCAGCTGGGCAGGACTTGGCTCAGCCCCTCCCACCCTTGGAGCCCCAGCCCAGGACTGTTCGACACCTCCCTGGTAACTGCTGCTGAAATAACCAATAAATCCTGTGGTTTCCTCACAGTTGATGCAAATGAGAGTTGATKGTAAACATCTTATGCCTAAATTATACCTTAGAAAATCCAAGTGATACAGTTGGCCTTACCTGCATTATTTCAATGCGAACAAGGCAGACAAATGAGTGTAATTGTCCAACTTCKTTCACCCGTTGGCTTTCACCCTGCTTGGAAACTCTTGCAGCTGGACATTAGTGCAAGGTTTGGAATGTAAATACACCTCTGCTCCAGATCTGGCAGTATTTGCAAACCTGTTCTCCTTTCATTCTTTTTAAAATGGAAAGGGGTGGGGTTTAAAWATGGGAAGAGCCTGTTTGTGGTCTTTATTTCAAAGGAACATTATACTCCAGCTCCAAAATGACCATTAAAAAACTGGTTGCCAACACTTTTGTTATTGTGCTGGGTCTCACACTTAATCAGCTTCAGATCTAACAGCTCTGATCCCATGCAAGCGCTGGGGAACAATAGCATGTAAAAATTTATCAGTTTCTGTGTGCCACTCTACTTGTCACATGAAATCTTGCATCTGTTTCACCCTTATCATCCAAGCTCCCGGCTGGACCTTTTTTCTTCCAGAATTGGACAAAAAAAAAAAAAAAAAAAAAAAAAAAAAAAAAAACCAAACCAAAACAAAAAAAAAAGCCAATGTCTACTTCCTCCCTAAGGGGCCAATGCTTCCTTCCTTTCATGTGTGCATCCTCCACAGACACAGTCTTTGGAGGAAGCGGGGATGACTGGATTTAGGAAATACCAAGTAACCAAGGAAGTTGTTCCCAGCACAGCTTTGGACAGCAGCACATGGTAAAGATGCTGCACAGCAGCTTCAGCAGGAGCAGCAGGAGGCACAGCCAGGTGTGCTGGGCTGCGGCAGGACTGAGCCACCCTGACCACAGAAACCACATCTCACACATCTCATCTCACACATCTATCTCATACATCTCACACACCTCACTCACAGCATGGATTTCAGCTCTCACTGCCAACAGGCGGCTTCTTGCTCAAACAGCGGGGCTGTGCCTGGTGTGAGAGCTGGAATTGGGAAGCAGCAGCAGTCTTTCTGGCAGCTGCACAGCTCATCGTGCCATGTGCTGTTTACCAGGATGGCAGCACGCCGTGTGAGGAGCTGCTCGGTGCAAGGGCAGGTGAACAATTCTCTGGGCAGAGCTGAGGGGTGGATGGCTGAGCCAGGCAAGGAGCAGATGGATTGCAATAGCACACCTCTCAGCACTGCTATTGCCAGGTG
>NW_026623839.1:194851-219668 GCF_030028575.1 Malurus melanocephalus | reverse complement strand
CTGCTCAGGGGCAGTGCTGGAAAAAGGCATTTGCAGTGCACCTTTGCCCTCACTGCCCCTCTCGAGGGAGCAGCTCTCCAGGCATCAAATTATACAACTCTGTTGAAGAAAACAAAGAAATTCTTTAATTTCAGGAGTTCTTATTATGAACTTAAACCTAAAACAGACAACCAAACGCTTTTCTGAATTGGGAAAGAAAGAGACCAGGCCRTTCATTTTCCAGCACTGCAATATGAGACCCCTTTCCACTTAGAGATTTGTTTTTCCTGTCTCTTTGTCTTTTCCTTTTCTCCAGATTCATTGACWAATGAATTCTTACCAGCTGTAACATTCATCAGCACACTTAAAAATCAACCTTGTAAAAGTCTACTTGCCCACAATGAGTAATCCTTTTGATGGGTGAATAATTTGTATCCATGGAGGGGCTTATGTTTGGTTTATGCTTTTGCTGCTTAGGATAACATGCAGTGGGAATCTGCCTGTTTAATGTAAATGTATACTTTACCTAAGTGTTGAGGGAACTCAGTCAGGAGTGAGTAATGTCATTTACATTGTCTTTAACAGCAACTGAATAAGTAAATACAAAAYAAAGGAAAAATCAAATTATGATCTGGATCTTTGGTTTTTCTAAAGATTACCCCAATAAAGGATGCAAGAGACATCCCTTAATATGATGGCCAGGCTGGGAAATTTCCATGGCAGTTTCTCAGGTACTTCCTAAAATGTTTTCCCTTAAGTGTCCCTAGACATCCAGTATTTGTGTAATTATCTGAAGAAAGAGGTCTTGACTTTTCTTTCCTTCTTTGGTTTCCTCCATCTARAGGCTCCTTACAGTTCTGCAACCCACATTTTTCTTTACAGAACACAAGAAACAGCATCCCTTGTTTTCACACATCAGAGAGGAGACAAAAGAGACATTTTGGTAAAATGTCAGATTGTGTGACTGATAACACTCCCCATCATTACAGACTATGACTTGTGGCCATGTTAGACTCAGATGTGAGAACAAAAYACACACATTTTATATTGGCCACTTTGCTCCATTCTCTTAAATTAGGACTAGCCTTTAGCTGGTGGGAAGGGAGAATAATTTCCATCAAGAACCTGGGGCACAGGGCCGGAGGGTAGCATCTGACATTCTCTCTCCTCCCTCCCCCAATTTTCCAGCATTTTCCCTCCAGAGATGTTGGTGTGAAACCAGCTCACATGACAAATTAAAGTGATTGATAACCCAGCTGCAGTSCCTGCTGACAAGCCCCATTGCAGAGCAATCATGCAGATTTTATGCACCCAGAGCCCAGGGAAGGGCCTGGGTCATGGCACACACCGCAATTCAGAGCAGTCTGACACAACTTGGCTGAATTCATCCACAGCACATGAAAGCCAAATGGCTGTCACCTGACAGCAGTTAATAATGTGGTTTCAGAAAGGATTTTTTTCTGCTAAGTTAATTTTTCAGGACCCTACCTTGCATCTTTCACCGTTATCTTTTTGTCTGGATTTTCTTTTGGCCGTCCTGGAAGTCTTTAAACACACAAACAGGGATGACACGGATAAACCAGCAGTATGGTTCATTCTAGCAGGGGTTATCGATCACAATTAATTAATTTGGGGATCCATAAATGGGACAAATCAGCTGTGATTCTCTTGTCAGCACGATAAAGTTAGAAGCAGCTCAGTGTGTATTTCAGATGTGCAGCCCCAGGTAGGCACCAGGGCAAGTGGGAGGATGCTGTGGTGCASAACTGTGAGTGCCTCTCCACAAAGAGCAGCAAAGGTGGCCCTGCACTGGCAGAGCCCTCAGCAGCCACTGACAGCACCCTGCCAGGGGATCCCTTCAGGAACAAAAGCACACAGGTCCTTTAACCATATGCTTCTAAGTAATGGAGAACTAAGAATGGTGACTGCAGCCACAGGAGCCACAGCACAGAAAGCCTTGTGCCCCAACCCTCAGGGAATGCCTAATGTGTGATTACTGAAGCCTGGCCAAAAAGTTTAACTTTTGTCCAACATGGGATACTGGTGCTTCTCCTCAGACCATGGGAAGGGCTAAATTGTGGGAAAACACCTTGTCTGGACCTCAATCATCCATGTCATGTTGAGTGCATGCTGGTTGCTCTGAGAAAACCCCTCAAAAAGTGATATTTAGAAGTGTTTCCACTAATGCCTCTGATGAGGGAGAAAAGCTGCAGCAAAAATGCAGAGCAAGAAAATGAGGGATTTCAAAATAATGACCTAGGCTGATTTCAGCTCTGAAGTAGATGGAAGGAATGGAGCTGGGATCCGCTCCCATCAGATGGAAATAAATTGGACTCTTTCCCGGACAGATTGGCCCCAGCTGGGAAAGAGAAAGAAGGCAAAGAAGGAAGATGGTTCAAGTAGGAAAACAGAAGCTCTGATATAYCGGGCATTTTCAAGAAAGTCAGATTAGATATATTATCCAATCAATAGCATTAGAAACAGCTGGCAGAATCCTGGGAAACAAGAGACAAAGCTTGTCAAAGCTGGAAGGTGGAAAAGCAATGAGGCTTCATGGGTTTCTTTTTTTTCTGACCATGACAAAAAGTGATCTGCCCCTCACGGGACAGAGAGGATGCACTGGAGGATGGCAGACTCCAGCGTCTGTCCCATCTCTTTAACAGACTCAGGCAATGCTGTCAATGACACYGTCATCTCAGCACCCTCTGGCTGGCTGGAGGAGGGCTGGCCTTCCAGGCTGCTTGGCAGGAGCCCTGAATATTAATTAATTAACACATTCTTAGCCAGAGCCCCAAGCATGTGTTAGAAACTTGCCTGGTGGAAATTCCAGCCCTTGGCAGACCCTCCCCTGAAACATGGATGGGTTGTCACAACTTGTCATTGTGACAACTACCTGCACTGTCTGAAATTCTCAGGGGTTCCAGATGCTCCAGACAAAAACCCCCAAACCTGGGTGACAGCCCACAAGCTGATAGCCAACAATAAACAAAACAAACCCAATTGCTGATTTGTGCTGGCTCACTGCTCCTCAGGAGGCTGTGGGGGGAACAGTGATTAGGGGAGCACTGGTATATCCTGAACCTCAGCCTGTGTCAGTGAGCTGAGCAGTTACTGAGACTGCTCGCACTGCAAGAAACAGAGCAAAGTCCAGCAGTGCTGCTTTGCCAGCCTCCAGGATGGGAGAGCACAGAAGGACATCCTGCAGCATTCCCAGCGGTGCAGCGGCGGGAAMGGAAGTGAGTCAGGGCTGAAGCAGGCTAACAGAGAAGCAAACATCCTCAAAAACCGTGGTCTGGTCTCAGACAGGAGGGATGGCCACAGCTAACAGGAAGCAAGGCAAGAAAAGCCAGCCAGTCCCTGCTCTGTTCCCCCCAGCCCTGGGAGCAAACGGGGGATCGTGCAGTGAGGCGCTGAGTGCTGCTGCCAGTGGGGCAGGCAGGGAGTCCTCRGGCCCCCCATTGGCCACCAGAACTTTCCTGGTGCTCAGTCTGTGCCTCCAGCCTGGACATTGCCTGTGTTATGGGGATAGGCCCTTGGGGCACCAGGGCTGTCCTCCCACTCCTCTCCCGGGTCCCTGAGCTGCTGGTGGCTACAGGCTGCTGGCTCCTGACTGTGCAGGGCTGTCCTGGACTGACCTTGTCCCACCTGTCCCTTGGCTCAGTGYGGGGAGATGCCTCAGCAAGAAGAAACCCCAGCGTGATGCCTSTGGTCTGAGTGGGGCAGCCAGGAGGATCTCAGAGTCTCTTGGCCCGTGACCTTTCTRAACGCCTTCATCGCAGAGGGAGCAGCGCTCTAGCACCAGCTGAGCCTCAGCACACCCTGCCCAGAGCCACAGGGACAGCAGGTACCCCATGCACATGCTCCAAGGGCAATCCTGGAAACAGAAGGCAGCAAGGTGTGGATCAGCTCTGCCAGGTGTCACAGCCACAATCAAATCAGCAYGAGGCCTGAGCCAAGCTTAGCAGGGAGGGGTTTCACCCATCCACAGTCCCCTGGGAMGTTGGCTGGCATGTGAGGGGTCCTTTGGCATCCCTGCACTGACCTTGGGCTTGATGCCTGCATGACTCTGCTCTGATCACCCCAGGCTGGTGTCTGGGCAGGCATTGGAGTGCAGGCACCCACTGCCCTGCTGCTTTCGGGGCAATGGGCACCGGCAAGCCCTGAACCAGTGCAGGAATTCAGCATCAGAGAAAGAAAATGGAACATAAATAAATTAAAACGCTTTGTAATCCAGACAGTAGCAATCTGTTGACTCCACTGCCATGATCACTGCTGCTCACTGGTACATCTGTATGTAAAGCACATTTATGCAAGCCTGGCAAGGGCAATTATCTTGACCTACAAACGCGCCCGTGTTTCCGTRTCAGGCATGGAGAGCAGGCAGGGCCAGCATCCCCGTTCCTCTGCACACACTTGCTGTTAACCAGCCGGCAGAGAGGAAGAGCAGAGGCTGTCCCCATGTACCAGCCCGTCACAGCAGCTGGCACCAGCTCCCTGTGAATGCCCGTGGCAGGARCTGCTTCACTGCTACCGACCTGTGCATGAGTTCTGTGCCACAGCACGCCCTGCCCGTGCCCTCACACTCCACCAGCACCAGAGCCATCGAGTCCAGCCCCAGGCTCAAGCCGCTGCTATGCAGCCATTCTGCTGTGGGACTGAGCCTTCCCCACAAAAGGACCTGAGTTCACATAGGATATACTAGCTCACTTGCCTTTTACATTCTTTGAATTCCTGCATGGGGTTCCAAAGAGCAGCTCCCACAACTACCCATACACCAGAGCAAAACAAATGATATCAACAGCAGAGTCCCCGTTTCCTTCTGTTGATTGGGAGAAGGGGGAGGACTTTACCAGCTCAATAAAAGCTCTTTCCCAGCTGTCTCCCAGCATTTCCCTGCTCACAGCTATGCTCTACCCCCACRGCCCTCGTTCTACAACCTCCCCATTTTTAGCTGGGGCCACACCTTGCCCGCAGGAATTAATCACAAAAGTAACACTTGGCAAAAGGTGCGGCTGGACTCGTGGTAACTCTTCGGAGGGGGATGTGGCACATGGACAATGGGCACTTTGCTAATAGGACAAAMCATCTTCAGGCTGAACTTGTGCAGRTTTATCTTGCCCTAGAGGCATAGGCAACTTGTCCTTACCAGTTCTGTCTGCACTACCATGTGCCTACACGCCTGTGGGCCATCTCCCCRTTGAGCTGGCACATCTGCCACCTCCAGTCGCCATCATTCTGCAGTGCTGTCACTGCAGAMGTCCCTCTTTCCCTGGCCAGTATCAGGAAATGGGGAATTTATGAATGTAGCCATTGTTCCTATGCTCTCTCTATCCTGTTCTCAAAGAACCTCAAAATCTCATATAATTTTTTTTTAATTTCTTTTCCTCTTAGGAACCTACCCTGCATCCAAGAAAAGGTTTGTTTGTGTGTGAGCTCTGTAGCTGGGGACACCASTCCCCTTGAGCAGGGCTGAGACTGGTCTTTGGGGAGCCTTGATCAGCATAGTTTCCCATTTGTTGCTGGGACAAGTCAGGAAAGAGGACAGCATGTTTTCTGGGACACGGAGGAGACACCAAGCCTCTAGAGCCAGAATTGCCACCAAAGACACCATGTTGGTAATAGGAAAAGGAGAGTCAGGAGCAGATCAGGCCAAGGTGCCCAACAGATCTGCAGTGGATGAAGCAGGGAGGAGTTTGTCAGCAAATCTTTGTACACTTCAGCCCCGCTTTAAGAAGAGGAGAGGAAAAGTTCAGATCAGACAAATGATAATAATTAGACAGATGATTATTTTCAATGCAAACACAAACCCAGCCATGCTTGAAACAGAAGCAGAGCATTCAGCCTTATGTGACTGCTGGTTTGAGTGCCATCAAGCGTGTCCCATGAACATTTAGCCCTTGGAATGACTCCCTCCAGAGCAGGGGCAATGAGGCATTGCAGAGCTGCGGCCTGCGTCTGCGTGTTCCC
Organism: Malurus melanocephalus; assembly: GCF_030028575.1. Lineage (NCBI taxonomy): Eukaryota > Metazoa > Chordata > Aves > Passeriformes > Maluridae > Malurus > Malurus melanocephalus. The sequence continues at coordinate 213,722 of NW_026623839.1, read as the reverse complement.
TTTCCACATGGATAACAGACCCGAGTGCAGTGATGCTCTGTGCGGGATCAGGAGAGGGACTGCAGAGCCTGAACGGGGAGATGCTCTTCTTCAAACGGGGAGATGCTCTTCTTCAAACGGGGAGATGCTCTTCTTCAAACGGGGAGATGCTCTTCTTCATCTGAGCCAGCACTGGATACAGGACTGGGTCCAAGCGATAACAACCACGGAGTTCCTGCTGTAGTGATGCTGAAGCGTGGGGAGAGGGGTCCTGCACAGCGGAACCAGCGCAGGTGCTTTGATGCTGCAGCCGTTTCCAGCGGCTCGGAGATGGAGCCAACGGGACGTTTACATGGCCGGGGCTGTTTCTGCGTCCGGGATGCCCCGGAGCCTGGGGCAGCCTCGGCGAGCTGTTTGTGTGACCGAGCAGGTCCGGGCGGCCACGTTCCCTCCCGCTCCGGGAGAGAACAGCACTGACCGAGCGGGACGCGTGGCAGAGCCGGGAACACACCGGCAGTGCCCACAGGCGGGCGGGCTGAGCGGCGGTAGCTGCCGGTGCTCATCCCCACGGCCTCTGCGCAACTTGCGCCGCCGCCAGCGCAGCCCGGGGGTGCCGGGACACAGCGGCCAAAGCGCAAACACAGCCCGGGCTCCGGGAGCCGCTGCCGGGGGGATCCGGGAGCCGCTGCCGAGGGGATCCGGGAGCCGCCGCCGAGGGGATCCGGGAGCCGCCGCCGGGGGGATCCGGGAGCCGCCGCCGGGGGGATCCGGGAGCCGCTGCCGGGGGGATCCGGGAGCCGCTGCCGAGGGGATCCGGGAGCCGCTGCCGAGGGGATCCGGGAGCCGCCGCCGGGGGGATCCGGGAGCCGCTGCCGGGGGGATCCGGGAGCCGCCGCCGAGGGGATCCGGGAGCCGCCGCCGGGGGGATCCGGGAGCCGCTGCCGAGGGGATCCCGCCCTGCGGGGTCCGGGCCGCGCTGCCCGAAATGGCCGCCAGGGGCCGCCAGAGACCGCGCGCCGAGCGGGTCCCGCCTCAGGCGGCGGCGGAGCTGAGGGGCTGCGGGTCCCCTCAGGGCGCGGCCGGGGCGGCGGGACCCGCTCGTGGATCGGAGCCGTCACGGCCCTCAGGGCCTCTCGTTAACCCCGAGATCAAAATGGTTCCCATCAGCCGCTCCGGATCTCATTCCTGCTACTCCGCAGCAGCAGCAGCAGCAGCAGCAGCAGCCCTGCGCCGGACAGGCAGTCCCGCTCCCTCCCGGGCGCCCCAGCCGCGGCCCCGGAGCAGAACACGGGAACTTTCGGAGCTGGAAAGGGCGGTTTTGTCTGCATCCAGCGGCAGGTCGGGAGCCGCCGCTCCAGGCAGCCCCGGGCCCGGATCTGTGCGCTCCMGGTAGCGAGGACTGGCCGGTCTGGCCGCTCCCAGCACAGTCAGTCTGTGACAGCTGGGAAAGCAATGGATGGCACAGATGGAACGCCAGCTGACACTCACCAGACAGTCTGTTTCCAAAGATGGAGGGAAATGCCGATGTGCCCMGTGGAGGAGGAGAGCTGATCTGAAATAAGCGAAAGACCTTTCAAAGAAACRTTTTTGGAGTAACATACGCTAACTTCCTGAGCAGTGTGGGACAGGGTGATTCTACCCGTTCTAAGGATTGTAACTGCCTCAAGATATGTGAGAACAATCAGGAGGGTCGGGGGATGTTTCATCCTTCAAGATGTTTTCTGCTGAGGCCGTGCTACATCAGTGAAACGTGACCTCTTCTTCATACAATTTCTGGTCTCCGGATCCTTTGCCCAGGTAAGCAGGATGTTGATTTGTAAAACATCCCATTTAACTCTCAGGGTGTGCCTGAGACAAGGATGAGGCATGCTTTCCGGTCACAGCTCCTTCCCAGAGGAAACCAAACCGCTACCGCCCACTCAGTCTGCTCATSTGTGTCAGCACCATCCCCTCCAGGGAGATGTTCAGCAGAGCTGAGGAGGAACGGGAGTTAGGCTGGCCSAGACCTGTTCACACGCGGGGACTGGGGAACTATGTGGGTGATGTGCAAATGTGTCAGCAGTGCCAGAATCAGGTGGAATCGAGGAGCTGACTGACAACACAGAGCAATGTGGTGTCACACTCATCTGCTTCTCTGTGCTGCCTAGACAGGCTCTCAGGGGTCCCTCACTACAGCCAGGGTCAGGGATAAAGGTGTTCTTCAAACAATGAACTGCAGCCAGGGGKGTCCTCAGGCTGTAACAACAGAGATCTGATAGGCGACCCCAATCGGAGAAATCAGTTGTGTGTGTAGTGGAGGAGCTTCTGAATGYCTTCAGGCCTCATGATCGCCAGGCAAGGAGAGTATCAGGGAGAGAACMAGCAGGGCTACAGGCACAGCTGCCCTGGGGAGGAAGGCTGAAAACACACACTCTTTCTTCCTATCCCGCTTTGGCCTTTTTCCTCAGGCACTATTACTTAGTTTTTCCTGTTTGACCAGGGCTGGCACAAAGGCMGAGTCAGGTGATTCTTACTCCTAATTTCAGAGGGGATCTGGCTAGGGTACGGGCCATTCAGCAGAGCTGGTTTGCCCTGGRATGTTCTATTTCATGCTAACTCAGGCAGCCAAGAACCCTCTTCCCATTTCTGCCAAATCCAGTTCAGCCAAGGAGKATCCACTGAGGCTGATGGACACTCACCACTCACGAACACTTTTAAAGGAGAAAGTGGATTTGGTGTTTAAGGAACAACTTGAAAACAGGGTAGGGACCTGGCCATTTGCCCAAATTTCCACCATTAGTACATGAAGGTATTATTTGGCCAGGGAGAATGACTGGTCCTGTGAAACATCAGCCAATTCCTCACCTCCACTGCTGCAACCCAGCATGGCCGTACCCTTGCTATGTCCCTGTTTGTCCCCCAGAATCTGGGTGGAGCTATTAAACCACTTCCCACGGACTAACCAAAAAATTGAGTAACACCACCTAATCCCCTAAAATATCAGATTATATCTGTTGACATGGGAGTAGGACTGTGCTTTCACCTTTCATCATCTCATGCCCCCGTTGAGCCAGTCAGCACTTCTCAGGTGACAGCCCCAAAAGAATGCAGAACCATTTACYCTCACAGCCATGTCCCATCCTGAGCCAGACAGCTCTAGTAAAAGCAGCACCATGCACTTGCTTCATCTGTAAACTGCTGGAATTTGCTTTCTGGTTGTGGGGAGATTACAGGGGGAAAAAATCCTGCAAAGAGCTGGTTTTGCTTTTTGATCTCTTACTGGTTTTACAGCACTTGCTCCTCTGTGAAAACAGAGAGGAGGAGTCTGTACCTTTCTCCTTAAAAAGTTGTTTCCATTCCTTTCTTGATTCTTTATTTCTGAGGCCACATGACCAAAATCCGAGAGGAACAAGTATCTTCTCCACGCCAGTGAGGAATATGCTCACTGCCAGCTTCTACAAATAAAGGATTCAGAAATTCTTCTATGAAACCTGGTAGACAAAATGCCTCTGTTTAGAGCAGTGGCTCAACCAACATTCTACCGTCTCTTCCCCTCCTCAGGGAGAGGGAGCTAACTTTCCACCAGTGAGTGCTGTCCTGCAGTTGTAGCCTTTCTCATCCAAGCTGAGCCAGGCTCAGCTCACATAGAGAGGCCCTGCAATCCCTAAAGGACAAAGTCCACAGGAGCAAGAGCTGTTCTCATTTGGGGCAGGGCAGGKCACAAACCAGAGGTGGGAAAATACAGGACCAACTTTGGGTCCTTTCCAAGCCAGACACTGCTTGGGTAAGTCATCTCACCTGGTTGCATCCACTTGCAAACCAAGTCACGGCGTGGTAGGGAGGGAGGCAGAGACACAGGGATGTGAACCCCGAGTGCCCGCAGGGACACTGCCAGAGAGGCTGTCTCGGGCACAAGGGAGGCTGGAAGGGATCACTGASGACAAATGCAATGCTGCTGCTCCTCTCCTCCATCTGCAGAGAGCAGACACTAAAGTCAGTCTATTCTCCTTGTGCCCAGGCGGTGCAAGGCTGAGTGTCTCTGACAATAGAGCTATGGAAAACTTGTTCACATTTTGAGTTCTTAGGGCTTAGCAGTTTTAGCACACCCCTCTTTTTCTCCCTAAMAGCACCTCCCTCCCCCTGCCCCCATCCCTTGGGAAACATCCAAACTAGACTGGTGTTAATAGCTGAGGTCTTTATTTAAAGTTTTTTATATACAGTAGAAGTGTCACAGATAAATCTGTGACAATCAGACAAGACAAATGTAAATCTCTCTCAACAATTAGCAGCTTAAGATCTATAAACTACAGTGTTACGTTCACAAGTGTCATTGCTGTACTTTTCCACCCGTGCAAGTGAGTTTTTCTGTTTATTTTTTACACTTTTAAAACACACTTACAGCTAAGTCAATTGCCTACAACTAAACCACCTGGCATACACAACACAGACACACAGGGTTTGTAACTCTTTAGCCACTTTCAGAATTCACTTAAAGACTGGCAAAACTACCCAATCTTGAACCCTTTGTAGCTTGGCTTATTTTGTTATAACGCTTTTGTTTTTAATTAAAAAATGCGTATTTTCAAAGCTGACAGACAAGTGCTTTCCTGTCCCAGTGTAACATGTACACAAGGCAACAGTTCATCTGATCACACCTAAGCATGTATGGGATTGGAATAAACCAATGGAGTAACTGCTGGGAGCATGCTGAGTATCAAACTAATGAGGCTGAAAGAAAAAAGAACTTTATAAATAAATTGTTTTTTGCATCAAGATTTTCTTTCTTTTTTATATTGAAGGACATGGGGGAAACAGATGAACCTCACTTGATCCCTCGAATGTTAATGAGGAGCTGCTGCTCTTGGAACTTACACGATCCAAAATACACATTGTATTTTTCTCTTTTTATGTGCCACAGCARTATGTGCTAAACATATCTAAGCAATTTCTGAATCACTTCAACTCCGAATATGAAGTATTTTGGGAAACATTCTGCAAYTCAGAGATGATCACTAAAAAGTTTTTATCTACAAAGGAGGCTGTTAAAGGTACTCACACATGCACTCACATCCACAGCAGAAACTGTCCTCTACACATCATCCAGAAACACTCCATCAGGAAAGCAAACACAACCATGTACAAGGGAAGGGAACTTTAAAGCTAGATCACATTTCCAACACTATCATATCATCATTAAACTATCAGAAATCATCACAGACTTTCAAACTGAAGAGGGAGGAAAACCCCAAAATGTTCTGCTAGTGCAAAAGGCAAAACACAGGGCAGTTGTGTTAGGATATGAAAAGTGGATGCAGCATCATACATGACATTACTGCAGACAACTTTCTGGAATGGAAGAAACTGTCGAGAGAGAARRAGACAGACATTTTGTCCAGACCCAWATGTATATGGCCTTCACCAAAGAGTTCTGCGATGTCTGTTTCTATTAAGCCTGCACCCTCTGGCAAACTAGCAAATGGTATTTACTTCATATGACAAAGTTAAGACAATAAATGAAATTAGGATATAAAGTAGAGGGACAAGCACTTCCTTAAATACTACAGACAAGTGGCACTGAGTGTCCAGATCTACTTTCAAATCCTTCCTGCTTTGACCACATAAAAACCTACCATAAGCAATTCTAGTGTGAACARAACTGAGAAGAGGTACAAAGGCCAGGTCTCAGAAATAAAGGCAACAAAGCATTWCAGTTATGTGCCAAATCAGTTCTTAGTTATTCACACATTTGTTTCTGACTAAACCTGCATAATGGGAAGCTGATAGTTACTCAAGGAATGTGAGTCACTAGTGAAGAGCCTCACTGGAGCCAGGAGCACAGCCAAGGGAGGGAATGGCCATGCACCTTTGTTCTGGCTGTGGCACTGCAGAAAGCACAAACAGTTTTGGCTTGAGTCAGCTGCAARTGGCAATTTGTGTTTTAATTAGGACAGGAAAGGATTAGTGCACATAGTGACAGAGAGGTGTGCTCGGATCCCTGGGGGAGGGCCACCTGAGTTTCCTGTGACTACGGGAAAAAAAAAACCTTTGGAGGAAGAAAGAGTGGATAGTGGAGGGCTTGCCTCTACTGGCAATCAGAAAACACTCAATGCATTAACCTTGTYTGAGGGAATTTCTCAGAACCTGGAATCTGCATCACAGCACAAGGCCTGTGTATGTGTKTGTGTATCCATGATGTACATGTCTCATATGTGCCTATGGATGATTTCAGCTGGTTCAGGACATTGGGACAACATACGGTTCCTAGAGGGAAGCTGATCAAGGAAGGAAGGAAAGAAGGAAGGAARGAAAACATAAGACCTAACTAAACACCTTAAATGGCTTTGAGAGAATCCTGGAGTCTTTTTAGATTTCATGGAGACAAAAGATGAATCTTGGCACTGTTATAGTGAAAGGGACAGCAGTTAAAAACCAGCACAGAGTGAACACAGATTCCTTGGACTTAAAGGCTGGCTGCCTGTAGGAACAGGTCACCAGCAATGGCACATTGCGAGGATTTGGGGTTACATTTGAAGCTGACATTTCCTTTAGAGATTTGTAAAGGTGTCTGCACCAAGTGCTGACCCCTGTGGCTGAAAAGGAGGATACTCTCTATGGCACACCACAGACACAGACACACAAATGATCTTACCAGAGCCTGACAGGAGGAAAACTTTGGTTTCACTTTTCAGGGTTTTTTTTCTAAAAATTAGAGCTATTTTTAAGATAACCATTCTTCTAAGTCAACTGTTGAGTCTATTTTTTTCCTTAACCTGTCTTTTCCCTAAGAAGAGATGAACAGAAATTCCTTGTTCTTATCCTGAGGCCAGAAATGGGAGATGACATGCAAACAAAAAATATAAACATACTATCCTTCACATCTGGAAAAAAACAAAAGCCCAGCATGACAAAAAGGTGTGGAGAAGACRGGTGTTTTCCATGATGCTGCATCTGTATGCTCAGGAGGACAGACAAATGGCATATAGTGCTGTGTTCAACAGGCTGACACTAGAAACTACTCTCTGCCCTCCTCAGAACTGCTGCAGGACAAGACGGCTCACAATTATTCACGCATTTCTTCATTTAAAAACATCACTTCTTTATTTGAAAGAAAAAAAAAGTAATGACCCCCCAACCCCTTCCAAAAAATCCCCCAATAATAATAATAATAATAATTATAATAATAGTAATAAAAAATCCTATTAGAAACAATAAGGAAGCACTGAGAGTTTGAGTATTACACTCTTCAAGTATGCTGTTCGGATTTTTTTAAATCTGTGAATATACATATATTAAAAAAAACCTTAAAAGTGCGACCAAGGGCTTCAGCTTAAAGATAAGTATGTCAAGGACTACTTCAAAATACTGTAGCATGACTGTGCAGTTACTGTGTATGGCATGAGGCTTCCACTCCATACACTCAGCCAAGTTAGCCAGCCTTACAAAAAGTTACTGAAGTCAGGTTAGCACAAACGGCGAACTCAGATGCTGAGCTGGGAGAGGGATCCACACGTTGTTTTTCTCTTGTTAAGGAAAGAAACCACTCTGAACGCATACATTTGGACATGGAATGTGAGCAGACTTCACAGTAAAAGTTTAGTGTTACAGGTTTGCTGTGGTACCATCATTCAAGGCTGTGCACTAGATTGAGCTTTGCTCATCTTAAGTTAATCATGTTCTCTTCTTCCTGACCGGTTTAGGACAGTAGTTCAAGCCACAATTTAATTGCCCATTGGTATGCTCCAAATTTCTGTATTTTTTTCATTTCTTTTGTACACTTTAAAGAATCTTAAGATTTGCATCCAAAGAGAACCATGCTACATAAAAATTATCCAGGATTCTCACCAAAAGAGTTCTTGAATAAAATCTAAAAAATACTATTGCAATGCATCTTGCAGAGAAAAAACGTTATTCTAAATGTAAACAAATTCACTCGGACACTTTAAAACTTCAGCGGAGTAGYTGCTGACTAATCTTTGCCACACTTGCTCACCGAGAGCGCCAGGAGCGAGCGGCGCAGCCCATTCCTGCCGCCATCATCTGGGGGGAGACAAGAACCGTTCCAAGTAGCCACTGATGGCATCCCAGTGCTTCCACAAAAAGGCAATGAAAACCACTATAAATAAAGTGCTGAACGTCCTATTGCGAGTCTTCATCAGGGGCACGACACAGTTGGCCACAGTGGAGACGAAGACAAGGAGGACAGCCATGACAGCTAGCAAGATGTTGATGAACTTCCCCAGTAGGTTCCTGGCCGTGGCGTTCTCCAGCCCCTCCAACTGCACCACTTGCTGCTGCTGCTGCTGCAGCTCCATCTTGGAGATGCGTGTCTGGCACGCTTCCAGGGCCTCCTGTGGGCAASAACACACACTGGGTCACTCAAGTGCACAACTGTCACTTCACCAGCCAGGCCAGGCCAGGCAAGGACCACCATCCCCACCTCACACACTGAGCTTCTGCCCTGCAGTGGGAACAGAGGAAGAGGTGCCATTTCCCATGTGCGAGGTGAGAAGCCCCTCCCTGACTGGGCACTTCAGCCTGCAACACACCACAGCACCTCATCTGCCCCCAGAAGGCTTGAATGGAGATGCCAGGCTGGGCAACCCCACAGTCTCTGCCCAGAAACAGGGTCTATCCAGACAGCTGGTCACTTCAGCTACAGTTCCAAGAGACCACTGAGAGAAAAAAAGGGGCTGTGCCTGCCAGAAATCTCCATCCTCTTCCTCCGTTCTTCCAACACTTTCCTTGAAGTGGCTTGTGCTTATCTGACCCCTCTGCAGTAAACAAGGCAACCTGGCAGAAAACTACACCAACAAAAACAGCTACCAAAGGCTCAGCTGCATTTCCTTGCTTAGTGAGTTGTGAGCTCAGGGAAAGGTCTGAGGGGCACTAGGGCTAGGACTGCACAGCTGCCATTGCAGGAGGAAGATCTCCAGACTCCAACAAGCTGTGACACGGGCACAGCTCCAACTGACACTGCGAGGGCTGGGGAAAGATATCTAGAAGGGTAAAAAGCATGAGATTTATGGAACTGATTACAGGAAGTGGAAAAACAAAAGCAGGTAGAACGAGAAGACTGCCCTGCATAAACTGACCTTTCAAAAGCTCCACTGACTTGGGGGATTTTGTCAGACCTTTTCACCCAGCTGAACCCCAACTGGACCAATCCAACCCACACTAAAACACTGGTGATGTGCAATGCAGGGGGCTAGGGAGAACGGAAAGTTTTCAGGCAATTAACACAAGAGAGATTTCTGCCCTTTAAGATAGAAAGTTGAGTATTTCCACTGATCTTCTCTCAGAGTCACCTTTCTCAGACACACAGGCCAATTGCAAGCATGATCTATAAGTCTGCAGCAGTCTTTCCCAGACTGATCACAAAAAAAGGAACCAGGAGTGTTTCTCTGCACCATCAGCCCATGCTCTTAAATAGTTTTTCATGCAACAAAACTAAACACTTCCCTTTTCCCCAGTAGTGCGGAGGAATAGGCTGTCCCAATTTCTAAGTTTACACTGAAAGCACTGAATAATAAAATGAAGATTTAAAAATGCTGTTGAGAAATCCCCACTTCAATCTTCTGCCTCTGAATTTATCGAGGAGAACACAACCTGACTGTCGTAACACTCCCCCAAGGGAGAGCCTCCTGTTTACACTGCCAGAGGCCATTGTACCATTGTCCACAGACACTGATTAAATTTAACTTAAAGGTCGTTGTCACCTGTTACATTTTTCATTGCACCATGTCTGTGGAGGTCAATGAAACGTAAGGACTTCTCTTTGGTTAAGACCCCCAAAAGCATGGGGCAGAATTGTTCAGCTGCCACAAACAGTTGTGACCAGGAAGGACATTTGATGCAACAGGAGTTGCAGCTGGATCCACAGGTGTGTGAAAAGCACAGCCTGCTTGGTCTCCAGAGGAAATCATCTGGCTGAAGCACCTCAGAGGAGGAAAGAGGGAAAACTCTTAGCCTACAATTCTCTGCTGACACTACAAATATCTCCAATCAGTGATCAGAACTGAGAAGTCTGTTAAAACTAGCACAGAAAGTACTTAAAATGGACAAGAGACTTGTTTCTGAATAGGCCTTTCTCTGTAAGGGTCAGCAGCTGCTTTGCTTTGCAGAAGAGCTTCCAAGACCTCTGTTTCATAGCTTTTTTTACATACTGAAAGAAATTTGTCTTTTAAAAACATCTCCTTATTTCTTTCAAGCCAACAGAAAGAATTATTTCCTGACTCAATGCAGTGCACACACGAAGCCATTTTTCCTTAGATATATGTCACCTGTCATTCTGTAAAACAAGTGRCACAGAACCACACCCCAGGGCCCAYGTACTGGGAACACTACTGTAAAAAAAGGTTTTTGGGTCATGGCCCATTGAGTGTCTAACACAATGGCCTGYRCAAAGAGCGGGCTCTGGCTTCTGCTCTTCCACAACTGATTCACAGACTCTGCTCCTACTGAGCAGAGGCTCCCTCTGTGTGGGGCACAGCCCTACTTCCCAGAGGAGGTTACCTGGAGAGCTACCCAAGGATCAGAGATTGAAAAAGGACCTTCTGGAACACAGCACTTTAGCAGTAAAGCTACAAGGATTACAGTCAAATATTGAAGTGCAGGAGTACTTAGAACTGAATGAATTCCTGAAGGAGCTGGCAGAGGGCAGAACTTGGGTCCTTGTGTCACTCACCTGGATGTCCCGRGCTCGCTCATAAGACTGATAGGCAATCTTTTCCTCCATGCTGGCCAGCTCCTGTTTTAAATTGAGGATCTCGTTCTGGTGGAGCTCAGTCAGGTCATTTAACTGCTCCTCAAGTCTTTCACATCTAGAAATGACAACACATGGTACAATGGCTTTAATGTGAAGAGGATAGCAAAATGACACCAGTGAAAACCAAGTAAGGAACACAATATCCTGTGTACTGTAACCAGCACAGTAGCACTAATGCTGGGAATTAGTCCTTTCTACCAGGTGAACTCTAATACTGTTCCTATCCTGGAGAAAAACCACACAATTACATGATAACTGTCAAGTGATGCAAGAAATCAAGACCGAATGAGAACAGAATAAGGTATTCCTCAAACTTCTGTGTCAACCAAACAGTTTCCTTCTAATACTATAAGCTCTTAAGCATTTCATCTACACTTGAAACAATAAGGGGCATAAAATGACAAAGAAATGACATGTGACTGATGCCTCAGAGAACATAATGTTACTGTCTGATCCCTGCATGAGGTCATATGGATCTTGGACTTGTTTTTTCTTTATCTCCCATGAATGATGCAACTTAACAAGCAAATACCATGGTATTACTTGTAAGAAGGACACATGAATCACTAACCTGTAGGCTTATTTTTCAGTGTGCTCCTGATGAATGGACCTGGAGCAGTCCTGAGGAAAAGGTTGCTCAAAAAAACCCAGGTTACAACAATTCCAAGATACAGTTTTGTTTTTCTCAGAAAAGCAAAAAAAAAAAACCAAAACCCTCTTTCAGTTGGGAGTTTTAAACTAACTTAAATGATAGCTCTGATGGTAACAAAGGTATGGGCCCAGCCTATGGTGGTCACTGTGCTTTTTCCACTCTGATTTTAATTGTCTACTCACTGTAACTGATGGAAAAAGCTTACTGTACAGTCCTTATCATCTGAATCYTGATACTAAGAACCAAGAAATTTCTAAGGAATTAACCACAGASAGAATTCCTTGTTTAAATTTTGTTTTCCTTCTGACTCCACCTGAATTTAATTCATATACAAACACACAAGATGAATAAACAATATTTATCTAGAATGAAGAATTTAATTGCAAGTTCTGAAACTAAGATACAAATCCTGCTTCTCATTTTTTTCAAGATTTGTTTTGGGGGTTCAGAATCTGAAGTCAAAAGCTAACCTTTAAAAACAGTTTTGGGGAGTTTGTATTTAACAGACAAGTATGAAGATAATTTTCATTTATGTTCTCAATGCAATATTACTTTAAACTAAGGAGGACTCAAGACACAGCATGACAATTTGCAGCAGTAAAACACATGTGGTGAAGCAGCAGTCAGACCAAGACAACTGCCAGCCAACAAGGCTCAGGCCAGAAAGGTTCCAGAAGAGCTGTGCAGCCATGCTGGGACACAGCAGAGAACTGGTTTCCCCAGACAGACAAAGGGAATGGCCGTGTGAAGACCGGCTAATGAACAAGGAGACCAGATCATTAATACTGCCACTTGTTCCCACACACTTAAAACCAACAACAACTTGCCAACAACCAAAAATTCACAACTAAACCCACTCTAAGCCCCARAGGCAGCATCAATTACTTGAAATATATTCAGTTTGTTAATATATTACAAAATTCTCCAGTGGGTTTTATTACACAAAAAGAAACTTAAGCATTTCTGAAAATAGCATTATTGTGTGTTTTAGCCTCCTCTCACATAAATACCTTTCATAAAGCAGCTGTTGCCAAGCATCTTAAATCCTAACAAAAGGATTTTTGTTCTCTAAMAAAAACAATTGTATTTTAATAACTTCAAAACTACCTCAATCTACAGGAAACATAYGGCAATCCTGCAAATCTGTATAGTTAAGAGTTTAAAGAGAACATGATTAGCAGAAGGGTTGATTCCAATCTTCCTGCCCTGAAGACTGCAGAACAACCAGCTTGTTCCTAACCCGTATTTCACTCCTTGCTCAACCCCAGAACTTCTGCAGTTTACACCCAAGAATCACCTGTGCTTCCAGAACTCACTGTGTCAGGCAGGCAACTGCTAGAACTGGGTTATTTGAAAAAACACACCCCTTCCTAACCTATCCTGACTTGTTTTTGAAATGACACATCCTCCATTCAGCTTCTTTTCATTTCTTGTCCCATTATATACAATAGAGAAAATTAATTTTTCCTGCTGTTTTCTACTGGTGTTCAAATTTAAAAAGCAAAGAGAGGTTTATGTGACTTATGAGGCCCGAAAGCTGGTTTGCATTCAAGTGGGAGTATTAGAGAAAAAAAAAGGGATAGACCACCTGTCAAGAGGKTTAAGATGAAACACATCCCTCTATCTCAGGAGTGCCAGGGTCTATTGAACAGACTAAACTTGTCTATGAATATAGCAATGCCCTGAATGATCAAAATCCACTTCACTTCATGTATGGAAAACTCCTCTTTGAAGTTCAAGAATTATTTTTTTACTCATTAAAATGTGAAATTTCTCCTTAAAAGAAGAAGCTCCAGCCCAGAAACAGCAGAGCAGAGTACATCATTGGGGTGCTTGGCTCACGTGAGGGATTACGGGAACATTTAATTTCAAGCTGCCATGTTGGATTTCCACACGTTTTCTGAAGCTCACTGTGTAGGAATTAGGAAGGTGGTCTAAAAAAGGCTCAGAAACACAGTTATGGCCATCTCATTTTTTTAAAAAGCTTTAAAGGCGTTTTAAAGTAATAGCGGCAAAATACATAGCTAATACAGCATATGGAAGGGAGGGATGTGATAAAAAAGACATTTGATCTGCACTCAGTTCTAYAGTGAGTGAAGAAACTCTGACCAAACTAACACTACAAAAACTGCAGTAGACTGCGAASAAAGTKTAGTATCTGTCTTCAAATGTCTCTCAAGATGGACCTTTCTTTTTATAGCTATAAAAATGGGAATTTTGCTATAAAAAGCTATTTCATGTGACCTTTATTTGTCACTAAATATATCTTTATGCTAGTGAACACATTGCTTCGAGTAGCGGAATAAACAGCTAAAASCAGTAGCTATTTGTAATCTGCTCCAAGTTTTCTATCTAGAGGATGGAGCACAGGCTGCTCTCGGCACCTGCATGCATCCCTGTACCTCAGCTCGGGGGCTCCCTGCCAGGAGCACTGACAGCTTTGCAGGGACATCCTGCTGCTGTCCTGGCTGGGTCAGCACCCACTGGGCCCAACACTGCCCAGCCACACTCCAGAACAGCCCTGCCAACCCTGCCCAGACCTCAGAGGTTTAGCTCCTTTGATCTATTTTGTAACACGTCATGAGGACAGACTGAAGTGTGACAAACAGACTACATCAAAACCCAGACAAATGGAAGCACCAATGACTAGCCGCCTGGCTGAAGGTTTTCTTCTGACAGGAGCATGGGAAACCCAAATACCCTTTCCAAGGCTGTCAGGCTTGGGAAGAAACCCAAACCTTTAGACTGGCCACACTCCAAATATGTGAGCTTATGATTTCATCATGTACAAAGAGGAACCTAAAGGGACATGCAAGATGAAAATACTCACCAGGAACTTTATTTCAGTCTCAACAGCACAGAAAGTCACTGCTTGTATCAGTAAACAACTGGCACCTTCCAATAATGAGATAAGCAACAAGACATTTCAGCACCTGCTCCTGGTGCAGAAGAACACAGTGACAGCCAAGSTGCCGTCAGACTCTTCCTTCCCCAGTGGCACAGCCCCAGTGGAGCAGAGCAGTGCTCCAGGGCCAGCATGTGCTGGGCAGCACAAGCCCACTCCACATGGTGCTGCCAGGCTTGCACCAGGGTGCCAGAACTGGTGCAACTGGACCGGTGAGTCCCTGCCTCAGAGACACGGTTAGCAAACTGGCAGCCATATGGAGTGATAGGCAAGATTTAGAAGCAGGGAGAGGGGAGGGAGGAGATGGAGGAAGTAATGAAAAACCTGCGGGACAAGCCATGGCTGATAAACAGAAGTTGCACAAGCACACAGGGAAAAARAAGATAGAACCTGCAAAACAGTAGATGACCTAAGAAAGGGGAAATGGACAAAGACAGGTGAGAAAGTATCACGGCATGTGCTTTGTTCCAGCTTCCAGATGTAATGCAAGGTACCCTCAGTGCCACCTGACAAGSAAAGGCTTCTCCAAAAACTTTTTTCAGCTCTTACTTAACTCTCTATTYGGTTTTGAAAGAGTCACATAAAGAGCACAGTGAAGAGGTATGTACAGCTTTTAAAGCCAGTAATGATTAATCTGAACCCCCAGCCTCCCAGCATCAAACCACAACCTCCGTTCCATTTTAGTTTTTTTTTTTCTGAAGACAGCTGAGGAGTAAGAGGGGTTCCAGTTGGAGGAACAGGTGCCACTCTTCCCTGCCAAGACAGCAGCACCTTCTGTCCTTGGACATATCACGTCACCTTCCACTTCTAGGGTGATGTTGGCTTCTATCATCATGACGGTTCAAAATACAAAAGCTATAAAGACAAGAATCTACTTTTGTACAGTCACGTCATCATCTCACTGTGATTAACCCATAAACTCTTGCTGATTGTGCAGTTACCTGCACAGACAAGGGCACTGAGTGTGGTTTAACTGGTCCTCTTTAAAGGTCACACCTTTAATTAATTTGCATCAACATTCCAAATCACAACTCTAAATTACTATCTTAAGCTTTTGTAAGCCAAATGCAGATTCTCCCTTTTCACTCCAGGCTGCCTTGGTTAGTGCTGGGCTCTGGGCTGATCTCAGAGGAGCGTTCTGCACAGGTTAATGGCACATGACAGGCATAACTTCATGGTGCACTAACTTCATGGGACCTACGTGAGCCTCGCTCAGAGGTGCTGGGCACTAACCAGCCAGTTTAGCTGACAACACACATCAGTCCCCAAGTCTACTTCCAGGCCACTCCTTCAGCTGTGCATATAGCATTCCACCAGGAACGGCTACTCCTGTATGTGTGAAACAGCAACCTACACAGCAATAGACAACAGCATTTCTCTAATGYGGAGCAGAAGATCCAGCTCCATGTCACTTTGGGATGTGACTTGATGACACTGAGGCACGAGGAACCCAAGCTGCCGTGCTGGGTGCTGGTTTCAGTCAAACTGCTGATGGTTGCAAAGCGGGATTATCAAGTGGTGTTGGTCTGGCTTTGTTTGCCCAAGCTCTGCAAAGCACACAGAAAGCCTACTGTCTCTACCAGATCCTAGCAGGCTAAGCCTTTTCCCGAGTTTTTCCAATGATGCGGCATCAGCATGTCTGAAGAGCTGAGGGGCAACTTCCTGTCACGCTGCACAAACCAATACAGCGAGTGGCACAGGGCACTTCAGCAAGCTCTCCCCACCCTCAGCAGCTCTGCTGTGCCTTCCAGGTTGTGTTTCACATCCCTCGTGACAACAGCCTGCTGTCCTTCACCAGAACATGGGCTTGGGCCTTGCATTTGTTACTTAAAGTTTAACAATCCTTTTGAATGAGATTGTACTAGCCTGCAGAAGCACAGCTAGTAACTTTTCCCTTTGGAGCCTGAGATCAAGCCCTTGCTTCCAGCATATGACAGGGAGAATGTTCAGATGTTCTGCTGGACAGCTGCTGAGAGCCTCTTCCACCCAGCAAGGGAAGGGAAGTATTCCCTCAGCAACTCTCCATGGGCAGCTTTCCTCAGCAGGGAGGTGGTGGCAGCCTCCCAGGCTGCTTCCCTGAAGCCATTGTCMCCTCTCCCCTGTGACATCAGCAGGGATCAGCAGTGGGATCTTATTAGGGATCAGCAGTCCTGCAGCAACTGCTCCACCTTCCATTCCTTCCAGTGAGGGGAAGGCTGATGGAAACATGGGTTACCTGCTTCCAGAGCCCTACAATCTCCATGACAAGAGCACTGTCAATATCTGACATTTAATTCAACTTCATTTCCTTGAGTCCTGCCACTGTGGGCTGAGCAGAGAAGGGAAGGGTTATCTTAGTTYTGGCACATGGGCAAGATCATGTCTTTTTAGAGAACCTGAAGAAAGCTGGAATRTTTCTTTCTCTGGTAGACTTGGATCTGAGAGTTGGAGAAGGCAGGGTCAAGTCAATGTCCGCATTAGTTCCCTGTCATTTATCTTACCCCAACTCTTCGCAGGATTARTGAAGGACAAAGCACTGTCTGACAACAGTAATTGCATCGATTTGGGATACCTTATTAGAGCTCTTTGGCTTGACTTTTTATTTTGAAAACGCTTTGAAATAACCTTTTTCTTTACTAATCTCTTTCTTTTACAGAGAGGGAGATGAGCAGCAAGATAGCAATATTTAAAAAAGGCAAAACTGGGAAGGAAAATCCCTGACAAGACCACAGAACCTTCCATTTGAATCAGGTTGCTGGGAACAGCCTGCTGAGTAGTACCATCCCCAACTCTGGTGCTCTGCAATCACAGCACTGGATTGTGAAACAAGGTAGCACAGCACATACCTGTACCGCTCCTCCTGCAGGGTCTGCATTATCAGTGTATAATCCCTCTGGTAGCGAACCTTAAGGTCCTCAAATGATTCTTCCAGTCTTGCCTGTGTCTCTCGAATTTCTTGAATCTCATGCAGTATTGCATCAAACCCTGAGCTCTGCATATCCAGAGTGTTTGTTTTGGAGCTGGAAGCTCCCACAGGGCCCCCTGTTGTGCTGTTGGCTCCCACCGAGCCTGATGTGGCACTGGAGCAATCCTCTTCACTGCCATATTTTGGGCTTGACTGAAAATTCTGAATAACACCTAGAGCCTTGCTTCCTGTCCCATCATCTTGGCCTTCTTCTAAGGAGTCTTTCAGATTAGCAATGTTGTCTGCACTCCCAAAYTTGTTCCTTATGAGGGAGGCAATCTCCCGGGGTTTGGAAACCACAGCTCCTGCTGCTGAATGCGTGGCCTGGGAAAAACTGGAAAGCCCACCTTTTACACTGTCTACCACTCCCTCACTGAAGCCAGTGACTTTTGCTCCAACATCTTTCAAACCCTGATGCATATCCCTGAAGACATCCTTTGGCTGCCGAGGGATCCCATTCTGTTCAATCTCTCGCAGCTTTCGATGGTAGTGTTCCAATTTCTTCTGCAGCTGCAAGATGGTCTGAGCTGACTTTTGATTTTTCTTCTCAAACACTTGCTTAATGCGGGCACTTTGCTGCTTGTCTGCATTATTGGCCAATTTCAGGTACTCTGCCACGTTGTCATCACGGGCTGTTTGCTCAATTTTGATCTGCTCCGTCAGCTTCAGTATCTTCTGCTGTAGGTGTGTGATGGCCACTTTTGTCCGCTGCGGATCTGGGGTCCCATCCACAGAGTCTGCGTTGATGCTGCCATCAGTGCTGGAGGCCACGGCACTGGAGGTCTGCGCCAAGCTGCTGACTTCCAGTCGCTCAATCTAAGCAAGGAGAGAGAGAATCGTGAGTGCTAATCAGCAGCTTCATCAACAGAAAACCTTTCTTTCTTTATACCAACCAACTGGGCAAATGCATGTAATTCTGAAAAAATGCATCTTTCTTCAGCTGCCCAGGGGACAGTATCAATCAAGAGAGCTTCATGAATTTTTCAGACATCTAGTAAAGTTTGAGAAAAAAGGAAAGCCCCTCATATTTGACGCCACTTAATGGCCCCAAACAATTAAAAACTCAAGCATAAATGTGCAACAGGGCACCTAAGCCTGGTAGACCGAGCATTCCAAGATATCAGTACAAGGGCAGGGGCTCTACTAGCTAGAGAGTGAAGAGACCGAGAAGGTAACTGAGAGCAGAAGCCACACGGTACAGCACACCCGAGTCATTCCTAGTGCTTCACCTGTTTGAACAGCAGCAACAGTGAAATCTGCYACAAAACAACCGATCTACTACAGTCAGTGTTTTTAACAGAAAAGTGGAGCCTGAGAGGCAGCCGAATGCACACCCCGCCGCGGCAAACCCTCCGAGCAGGTGTCTCGGAGCGGGAGGAAAATAGTGAATTTCAAAAGACAAACCCCACTGTTGGCTAAAAAAGTTAAAAGCTGTTTCAGAGTAATAGAACCTGCCAAGTACTCGTCGCGGACATGGGAAGGAGCGGGCAGGCAGGTGCGGCCGCACCGCCAGCTCCCGACCCGGGCCAGGGTCATTCCTTCCCGGCGCTGGCCGCGCTCCGAGCCCGGCCAGTCCCGGATCGCGTACACGGTGGGTGCCCCGGGGAGGAGAGTCCCCCGGGGAGGAGAGTCCCCCGGGGAGGAGAG
>NW_026623839.1:148987-194701 GCF_030028575.1 Malurus melanocephalus | reverse complement strand
GGGCACCCTCGGCAGCCCGGGCCCCGCCGTACCTTGTCCCGCCGGGGCAGCAGTGCCCGCTCTCCGTGCATGGCTCCCGCCGGCTCTCGGTGCCCGGCTCCCGCCCGCCGCAGCTCCGGCCCGGCCCGGGCCCGCCCTCTCGCGGCGCGGAGGCCTCTCGGGAACCGCCGGGAACCGCCGAGCCGCGGCCGCACACCCGCCTCCCGCGGCAATCCCCCTCAATGGCTTTCAACCGAACGCGTCTTTGGGATCCCGGGGTCCCTTCCCGGCGCGGAGCTCGCTGAGAGCCGCGATTGCTGCTCCCGCGGCATTCCGCTGCTACGGCTGACAGCTGACCCACAGCTACTGCCTAGACACAGAACCACGCCTGTCTTTGTGAATACGCGCTTTRCAAAACAAAAAAAATGCTGTTACAGTAAACTGCATTCTCTCTCGATTCAACACTCCATATTGAATGCAAAAAACCCCGCAAGGCAGCAACACTGGTCTGCACCGGGGGTCAGCCAAGCTCCTTCCCATAACCCTGAGGTTCTGTTTGCTATCCCATCAACAGGAAAACCAGACACCTGGGAAAGCAACGGACATATTTTCTAGAGAAGTCCAGCTGCTGAAACCATAGAATATAATTTCTCAATCTGTTGTGACTCCTGTTGTGACTCCTGAAATACCAATTTCCCTCTTAAGAGGGTTTAGTTGTAGAAACCCTGGAGCTGGGGATAGTTAATGGAAAATTGGTGCTAAGAATTAATCAGTAGGACCAACACTGTGAATGRTATCTGTACTGCACAGAGAACACGCTGTCTCTGAGATGTAGAGACATGCATTTTGAAGTAATTTACATTTGTTAAGATACCTCTTCTTGGAATCTGTAATCTTATAAGATTTTTCCAGAGTTGTCAGTGATCAGATTTCTCCCTATGGCCTCGACAAACACAAAGACCCTGCCTGTGCAGGGCATGCCTGGCCTGGGAGCATCACCCCACACCCATGGCATAGCTGCTCCATGCCTCATCCAGAGAGCAGCTCTGCCAACCCACCGCCACCCCAAGAGTAGCACAGAACAGGGTGTCTGTGCAGCACACYGAGACAATCTTATCACTGTTAACTGCCTATAACCCAAGGGCTTCTCAAGAGAACACTGTCAAATCCATTCGTAACAATCTCTACCTCCTCCAGAGAAAGGACATTTTAGCATTGACAGATGAAGAAAAACAGAAAGATCCACAGATCAGATGCAAAACGTCCACCAATTAATTTGATGTAACTTTTTTTCCTTTTTTCTTCATAATTCTTTTTCTGGGCAGTGGTAAGGGTGAGTTAGCATGGGACTGACCCATCCCAGAACCAAACAACTGCTGAACACCRGTTCTTTTGCAGCCCACATGCTCCAAGATGAGATCTGCCCAGATTAATGCCATAGAACTGGGGCTTCAACATTACTTTTCAGTGAAGAGTTTCTATCAATTTAATTTACTCCATGTTTGGTCTAATTAGTGTATGTGTGCGGATAATTACTATAAATTGCACTCCAAGTACACACTTCCTCTCATGACACAAGTTTTGTGAGAGAAAAATTTGGTRGAAACTCCCCTCCCCCTTTTAAGGTCAATTGACTGCAGCAAATCTGCCCAGGTTATCTCCTTACACCTGTAGTAGAAAATGAACTAGAATAGCAATAGTAGAATAAACATGTTGGAATAATTGCTTTATAATTACCAGCTGTGTGGATATTRTTCTGGAATAACAAAAAGGATTATTTCCAATTCAAAAGGAAAAGGCTGTGCAAAGTGCAATTCTGGAACAGAATGGAGATAATTTAAGTATTTTGTCTATATTGACAAGGCTTTGTAAAGGGARGACTCAGCACAAATGGATTCCTGGGAAATGCTGGTGGACAAATTATTGAATTTGAGATGCTGGTCAATCTCTCCTGAAAAGATGCTGGTAAATTAAATACTATAATGATCAGTGCTTGTAAAAGAATAGGGACTACAATTCAATAGTTAATCTCCCTTGCAATACAATTATCCACTATATTGACAGTCCAGGAAAGGAGAGTAGCTGCATGCCCTCCCACTAGGAGGTACACTGAGAACTGCTTTGGCATTAKGCCACAAACCAAATATAATCATGTGAGGGTCTTATGCCTTCTCTCTCTGAAGATCTTTCCAAATTCTCAGCATTGTTAATGTTCTCTGTCTAAGAGAGAGTGTCTGTCTAAGTTTTACTTAGGTCTAACTTAGACCGCCTGTCTAAGTTTTCTGCCTGTCTCTATTCTGCAGCACACAGCACGAAGAAAAGGCCTCATGATTCCACCTTGGGGTGCTGCTGAAAATTAAACACAGCACTCCCTTAAAAGTATTTCTCCTTTTTAAAACTCCTCCAGAAAATCGTATACTGGTTATTCACCAAGAAGATGGACTGTTGCTTTTAAACACTGAAGGCAGCTGTCATAAGCAAACAGCAGCTTTCAGCGCAAGCTTGCTGCAAGGGGTTAACTCCTGCTTCCTCCTCCCTCACCCTGGAGCTTCACAAGTGTGACTGAAAAGTGTCGTGTTACTTAGAATAAAAMCACACAGGGCAAACTGAGCCAGGAGAGCTGAGAGTGAGACTGCGCAGCCCCAGAAGGGAACCAATAGCACCTGAGGTGCCTGGGTTAATCACCCGCCCAGTGACTGCACACCTGACTGGCAGCTGAAAATACTCACAAGTTGTTTTGCTTCCTTTTCCCACTGTGCTGAAGGCAATACARTCATACAGGCAGAAAATCTGTGAGACTCATAGAAAGTCAYAGYTAGACTTTCTGTTTGGAAACATGCCTCATTAACAGCATTGTTAGCACATGGCAGGTGCAGGGATGGGCACAGGGACTTGGCCAAGCCCTCCACACTGGGTGGACAGATGGTCTCCAGCTTCAGGCAGGCACAGGAGCRGAGACTCCAAGTCTCTGATGACAGTTACAAGAGTTGGTTTGTTAGTAAGATCTCTAATTAACASCTTACAGGAAATAAAAATCAGAGGGGAGAAAAAAAAGAGAATGTTCTTTGTGGCTGACCATGTCTGCAGAGTACCAGCGTGCCCCCCCCACCCCACCCCTTCCTGTGGCCCCACTTCATTGGATCGGCATTAACACATCTAAGGACATATTTGAACAAACACACACAGATTCCCTGGCAGGTACAATGAAGAAATACTTAAACATCACAAATTACTATGAGGTACCTTCAACATATTAGATGAAATGTCTTTAACAGCCACAAGTCRCCTCCCCACGTGCCACCTGCAGTACACGACTCTTGAAACAGCTGGGTGAAGGTTGCACCAGCCCGACCCTCCCATGCGCTGTCAGTGCCCTGTTCCTCTGGATCCCACGCAGTCATTGTATAGGGCACAATTTACAACAGGTCCCAAAAGRAACAAAAAAATGACACAGACTTCCCTGCCTCACCCACTTGGGTGATGCAATAAGCTATTTATGACCTACAGTTGATAAAGAGTTGAGAGTCTGTTTTTCTAATGCTTTGCTTTTTAAGGTTGTTACTGAATTACAGATCAGCTGGGGTTGGAAAGGACCTCTGGTGTTACCCAGTCCAGTCCCCTGCTCAGGCAGAACCATCAAGAGCCAGCAGCCCAGGATCATGTCTAGAAGGTTTTTGAGATCTCCCGGAATAGAGGTTCCACACTGACATCCCACATTTGTGGATCTGTCTGTAAYAGAAACTTGTATCTGTAAGTCTGTCTGCTGCAACACTGCCACACATCTGATATTCCCAACTATATTTCCAGTAGCATATTTCTATGATTGCAAATCCTGTGTAAWAGCATATGTAAGGGAGARTATTTTGTTCATTCACCTCTCAGTWAAATACAGACAGAAGATCTAAATACTGAACCATCCCCAGAGACAACTGCCCACTCACATGTGGATCAATTTATGAATCCACCTTCTRCCTTCCCTCAGCAAGTGCTTAGGGTGCATACACACTCCTGCTGTACTGCATTTCTGCCTTGGCTTTACTGTCAAGAAAAAGAAAAAAGGAAAACAAACAACGGGTCCAGTGTGATTCCTTGTTACACACTGCAGTTATCCTGCAAAACTAYTGACTCATTGAATCTTCAGAAGCTGCAGTAGCTTTGCTTTTAACAGGCTCCAGCTACTCAACCACAGAAACCTCGAGTTATCCTTGACAGCGACTGTTCTGAGCTGTCTCTAGCACACTCCTAAATCCAAATCCAAACTAAAGCTGGCTAAGGAAAGCACACAAACAGATGTACAGTTCAAGGAAGTCTTGCTGTGCATTTTTCGCAGCACAGCTCATTGTAACTGGGGTTCCTRAAAGTTATACAGCCTTTGCCTATGGGCAATTAACCCTCAAAATAGTGGAAGATCRCCCTGGTTATGGAGAGAAAAAACCYGTGAGAAAACAAAAAATGAAAAATTACTCTGAAAAACATCTAAGAAAAAATTCCAGTACAATGCCTTTGCCTGCCTCAGATAACAGCTTGAGTAAGGAACCAACAYTGTAACACCCAAGAGGAAATGGCTTTACACCTTACTCATAGTAGTTAAACAGTCATGAGTGATGATTGCTGTGACACGAATGTGCTTGATGGTACATCTGCCAACCCAGAGCCCCACAAGCTCTGCTCTGCAGAGGGGAGAGGACAGGTCCCTGCCCCAGACAGAAGGGCTGTGGGCAAYTGCTAAGGAGCAACCCATGCTGGARTGCCATGCATGCAATTGGGCATYCCCTCTCTTTAGGGGAGGCCCAAGCCAAGCAGCTCCTGCCTAAGCCTGGACTGGCACAGCCTGGGGAYAGACACGACAGCAGCTCCCTGCAGAGCCAAGGTGCAAGCTCACTGGAAACCAATAGTAAGGCGCCTGGGGATGTTGTTTGTTGTAACCAAACGTGATTCCCCATCAGGCCCCAGCCATTTTGYACCAGTCAGACCTCAGAAACACTACTGGAGGGAAAGGTGACCCGGGACTGCTTCACTTGACACTGGTGCCAAGAGCAGCATCCACCAAGCMATGTCCCAAGGCACACAAATAAACCCTCGGCCATAACCTGGGATTTGGTAAAGCCAGCTGCAAGGTGRCTTACCCATGGCCTTGTACCTAATTCAATATGAAATGAAGACGTGACTTCATGTGCCACATCAAGTGCCAAAAACAAAGTTTAGCTGTAAAGCAGCCATCTGTCTTTTCCTCAGAGCTGTCAGCAGCAGGAAATCTTCCCAAAGCAGACTCGTATTCAGCTGCAGCCCTCACGGCTGTCAGGGGCAATGATGGAAGATGCTGCTGACACATGGAATCATAGTCGCTGTACCAGAGGCAGCTTCTGTCACAACCAACACAACGCATTCCACAGGGAGCTCCTGAGAGTCCCTGCCAGAGCAGGACAGTCGCTGCTCACAGACACTTCCCAGGCAGCACYTTGCTGYCAGCACAGGGSAGCTCAGTGGGCTCCCCCTGTTCCCCCTGCTTGACTCCCCATGCCCAGAGCCCCCTGCCTCTCAGGAAGCAAATACCTCACTTTCTAACTGGTTAAGAGGCAGCTGAAGCTACAAAGCTGACCTGCACCTTTTCCACCTGTGGTTCAGGCACCTGGCAGCCCAGTGGGGTGGGCTGAGGCAAGAACACTGTACAAGCTGTTTCCTCAGGCAGGAYTGGTACACGCAGGACCAGGCACCAGCTTGGCCCACAAGTACTTATTGACATCCCGGAGACAGAAGGGACTGACACCATGCAGTATAACGCCTCCCTTAAGAGCCTGTCTATGGCTTCTTTAATTCCTTTTAAAAACGGAATTGCTGCCAAAGACATCACCTCCCTGATCTCAAACTTCTGAAATCTTGAGAAAAGATATTTTTGAGTGCAAAATAGAAAGGCTCGACGGCCCAATTCAGTAATGGTTTCCTAAAGTTAGACTAGTCAAGCAGAAATTCATCAGTTTTGACTGAATAAACAGGGCAACATCGACGGTGAGGCAAGTCCAAAGAAATCGGCATAACAATCTCATTGGAAACACAGGAAAGAACTGAATTATACACAAGAGCTCATASGAGGTGGAAAGGGATGACACAGCAAAAGATATGGCCAAAATAAAATTCATGGATGCTTATCTTAGCTCCTAATTTCTAATCAAGGGGGGAGTGCCAATCAGGCCAGAAGTTACAATAAGGATAGGAAATGACATAAAGCTGAGCAAAAGTTAAACATAGAAACCAGCAGAAGAGGGTGGATTTGGAATCACGATCTAACACAATAGGAAGAAATTTAGGGGAAAAAAGTCACTTTTTCAAAGAACTGTTTCAAGGGAGGCAAATTCCCCTYTCAGAAAGCAGTATTTATTCTGAGAAACCTCCACATGCCCAAGACATTTTTTCTGTTAACAACAGCAGATCTRACTTAATATGAGTGAGAGGCAAGAATGGTGGAATTGCTTGTGCAGAGAGAGTATCATTAGCCTTATTTAGGAAGCAGTTTATTATGGGTGCAACTCAGTCTGATTCACATGAATTTTACTATTACTCAGATCACTTCACCAAACAAAGCAACAAACAAATCCATGCAAATCCATGAAAATATGCTCATCAATCTACTTAATGTAATCAGAAAGCCCTTACAAGTTTTATTGCTACAGAGCAATAAAACCAAACCCAACCTACCAGGCTGAATTTCACCTTCATTAAGAGGACTCTGTCTCACTCATCCAAAAAGAATCCATGCTTTCCACAATGAGTTCTGTTACATTCCCAAATTATGGCAACAGAGCACTSGTGTCCCATGCTGTTAAAAGGAGACTTCTATAGCCATGAAGAAATAAAAACATAATAAAAAGAGCATCAACACCTATTCTTCTGTACAAACAAAACTTAAACAGCTCTGGCACGTTGTAATCCAGCAGCAAGTCTCCTTTAAATTGATCAGTCAACACGTATCTAGGCATCTTAGCCTGAAACTGATAATGTCCCCTAAAAAAAATAAAAATCCTTCCCTGTAAATGGCAAAAAAGCCAAAAAGCATACAGTTTTCCTTCTATTCTCAGCTCACCTTTGAATTCCATGACTCTACACACTAGGCTGGCTGCTTTGCAGAGCTCCACAAAAAGCTTTCMAATAAAAAGAAAATAGTTTGAATGCTTTTGGTATTTTCACTTTTCTTTGTCCCAACAATGCAGCTCTGTCCTCCGGGAAGGAGCCTGCTCAGGCTGAACACAGAGCGTTCTTTTCCCCATGCCATCCCCGTGGAGTGGCCCCGACACACAGCAGTGCCCTGGCTTTACATCCCCTGCTGCCCCCTGGGACAGGGGTCCTTGTCCCACCAGCACCAGACCTCCCCAGGAGGCAGAAACAGCTCCCAACAGAGCCACAGGCACAGGCGGCAGGAGSAGGAAACCACGGAGATCAAACCAGCACTGAGGCAGCAGCCATCCCAGCAGGGGCTGGATCTCCTCTCCACCAAAGGGAGGGATATGCTGGTGAGTTCAMCACTGTCTTCTTCATGAAACACCTAATTTTAAAGTTGACCAAAATACTTCTATTGAAATATGCAGCAAGACTTTAAAAAAACARTACATTTCTCTCCTGAAGAACAGGGAGTTTCCTAGAACTGTCTTACTGTCCTGATAAAATGCAGCCTTTAAATGCTAAAGTGGTCTTAAACACTAGTAAAACTTGTTCTCAGCCATATTTCTTCCACTGTTCATATTCCCCGCTGTTCACTGAATCCATACACAACACTTTCTGACAAATCTTCCACATTCTGTGCTGTTTGGGACAAATYCTAGAAGATTTTGCAGAGGACTCCCATGAGGAAGCCAGACCTCAAAGCTCCCTGGAAGAAATCACCCAAACTGGAGAAGTGTTAATCTTACTTCTGAAGGATACAGACTTCTGGTATTACAAACCTTTTCTAATCACTAAACGATGCAAACCACAGATTCTTTGCATTCATGGAGTCTCCCAATGTGCAATCTTTACCCCCACAGCCAGATCAAGCACTTAAAACAGCATCTCAGCAGTGCAAGGGGTCTCCTTATTTTAATGTTGAGCACAACTGGGCCACAAGCACTGCTTGCTGTAGGGCAACAGTAGCAGAAAAAACCTAAATCGCTGTGATGAGAAGATGGACAGGAGACACTTGATTTCATTCCATCAGTGTCATAACACACAGCAGCTCGCTGACTGATTTTTTAAAAGAAACTCCAGCAGCAACAGCGAACAGACGTGCAGAGCCCGGCTGTACAATGGTAACGCAGGGCTCTGCCCAGCAAAGCAGCTGCACCCACAAGGCCAGCACAGCTGCCGCTCAAGAAAGGAGAAAGCACCAGGACGTACGGTTCCAGAGGCAGGCAGGGAGTCTTCCATCCCGAGTGTGCGGCAAGGACAGCGTGAACCCCAACTCCCCTCCGCTGGCCAAACACGCAGCACAGCACAGAGTTACACTGGCAGAGCCCAGACCCAGCCCTACTGGGCTGAGCTCTGCTCACACAAAGCAGGACCTTGTAACATGAGGCCGTAGTGCCCTGGGTGTCTTGGCAGGAGCCCCAAATGCGTGTTTGAAAAAGCAACTGCCACCCTGAACAARTGAGGCATGAACACGCTGCAGCAGAACCACCGAGGCTGCTAAAAATATTTCATCCCTGACCCTGTCAGGAACACATCTCAAGTGAGTCTAATTTTCTGGAGAATAATAAAAGAAAAAAGCAAAATAGCTGTACTGGCAATGGTCTTGGAAGTTTATTTAAAGAAAAAAAAAAMCCACAAGCAAAACCCCAACATAGTCTTGAACAGAAAAACACCTCATGTTTCATTCCAAGGGGAATACTGAGTTAAAAGACATGCTTTACACCTCTTCTAGAGCCCTGGGCCAAAGTGCGACCTCAAGATCTCTTCCTCTGCAACCTGCCACAGGAGATTGCTGAGGCTCCTGTTCCCGGTTCAGTGGTTAACTGCAGCCAAATCCACCYGGTGCCCTGCTGAAGGCAGCACAGATGCTTTGTGCATGGCACAGTCCCATGTGAGAGAGATGAAATACCTGTCACCTGGCTGGTACCCTGCAGGAGTGCCCTGTACCAGTCAGGAGCCAGAGAAAATCAGCAGCTGTCAGACTGCAAAGGGCTGAAACCACGCTGCACCTGCTCCATCCCTCTGGCAGGACAGACACCAGGCTCTCCTGGGGAGCAGCAGGGAACCACATGCAAAGCCTCAAAGCACCAGGTGCCCAACAGATCCCAGGCAACATCTTGTGGCCACCTCTTTTTATTTTTTTTTTCCATTAAAATTTGAATTTTTCACCTGTCTCAGTCTAGGTGAAACTAAACTCAAAGCATGTTCTAAAAAAAATTGGTAAAAATTWATTAGGGAAGCTGTGGTCTAACTCAGGTTGGTACATTTCTAGGGTTTATTGTAATAATACATTTATCCCAAGACACATTCATTCATTCCTAATCTCAATTAACCACATAGGCTCTGTCTAATGTTTGGTCTTGATGACCACTCAGATTGACGGTAAGATCCCACCAGTGATGTACTGACAGGCAGCACTTGCTGTCCTGCCTTCTTCTGTACTGACTGCTCCATGGCTCTCCCCATCCCAAAACCGGGCCTCAAATAGGTAATAAAGCTTCTCAAAAAATATCTGCTTCCTGATTGGAGTTATCCCACACATTTCTAATGACAACTGTCATTAATTAGCTCAAAACAGCGGTTGAAAGGCAACAAAGAGTACCCACAGAAGACCATAAATAAACCTTCACCTAAAGACAGCCAAGAGCAGTGCATGAAAATACCCCTCATAAGCAACTCAGGCAAATAATTGCTGCCGAGTGTCTCACACTGTTAAAAATAGGACTAATTCCTGCATTGGCAGATGGAGTTTCAGTCAAAATATCCACTGAACCACTTGAATAATTAAGTGTTCCTTCTCTATGGCATAACGAAGTAGCTAATGCAATTTACTGCCCTTTCTAAAAAATGGGATAGAAATACTGTTTGCTAATTTTTTAGCAAAGAAATGAGCAACAAAAAGGCTTATAGCACTGAGCAGCAAGCCTCTAGCTGAAATGCTGCCAAGTTGTCAACACCATTCTCTACATACAGGCTATTTAATCTTTCAGGTAATTACCTCCTGGAACAGAAAAGTCATTTAATCTAGAAACCAGGTTTATTCAGAAGGAAGCAGAAGGAACTCTAGACTGGCAATTTTCAGTGACSAGAAAGATGGAGTTAGAGAGAGGTACAGAGTGCAGCTGATGCATGGGGAAGTTTTATAAAGAAGATGTACAGTTTTTAAACAGCTACATGTAAAATGGAGTCTTCATGGTAATACAAAAACCCTGCATTATTGCCTAAACTGCCTGTATTTCATAGACTGAAGTTTTTTTTGTCTCAGATCTTCTTAGCATTTCACAGAATCACAGAATGGTTTTGGTTGAATTGGATCTTAAAGACTATCTAGCCCCAACTGCCTGCCAGGAGCAGCTTCTCTGGGCAACATGWTGCAGGTCCRCACCACCCTCACAATCAAGAATTTCTTCCCAATCTCCCATCAAACCCTGTCCTCTGACAGCATGAAGTCATTTCCTCTTGTCCTGTCACTTCATGCCCTCGTCCAAAGTCCCTCTTCAGCTCACTTGGAGAGCCTTTAAGTACTGGAAGGCTGACCTTCAACAAACCTTAATAACCTTAAACACTTTTCCCTCTAAACTTTGAAGTTAGTAATGACAAATTTCCCTTTACCTTGCTAAAATTATTAATTCTGTAACTTAAAAAAAAATACAAGGTCATATTCAGACGGACAAATTAACAAAAWCATTTTGTAACAAACACTATGAATGGAACCTGCCCATGCTGGGCCAGGACATGAGCAGCTAAACAGAGGATGATCACAGTGACATGTCCAAGGGTACTAAAACTTGTCCCTTAGATGAAGTGTGACATSAATTCAGGCATGACATCTAGAAACTACAGAACAGCCTGAGCAATCAGGCTGAGTGCACTGCAGCACGTGTGTGTTTGCTAATGCTATAAAGCCCAGGCACTGCAAAGCTGCACAAATTCCACTGAGCTCTCATTCCACACCAGATCATCCCGAGCTTCTCAGTTTCTGCGCGGGGTGGCAGAGCTGGTRTGTTGGTCTCTCTTTTCCCCAGTTTGCCCCAAGGTCACTCAACACCCTCACCAGCAAGGGAAGGCACATCTTCCTCCCAAATCCAAGCAGCCAGGGCCCATGGGAACGGGCCTGGTACCTGCAGAGAMAGCCAAGCTCCTCGGCCTCTGCCACAGCCCGCAGTCCTTGGGTAACACAACTCTGCAGTGTCAGCATGAACCCGCCCATGGGCTGCTGGGCACCTCTGCAACTCAGAGCTAATGGGCACCCCAAAAAAACACACAGACAGTGTGAGCAGCAAAGCAGCACATACAAACTGCACAGTACTTAGCGCAGGAACTTCCTTAGTTCGAAGCAGAACAGCATTAAAATTCATCCCTTCCATTATCCTGTTTTCACCAATATATACATTTAACCCAGATTCTGAAAGGATACAATTTCAATATTTAACAACAGTTGAACGATAAACATCTGGCTGACTAAATTCCAACAGCTCTCCAGTGACACCTGCAGCAAGGTCCACTCTCTGCATTTCTGAGTACTAAATACTTCCCAGATTTTATCAGTATTAGGATAACATGAAACATAGCACAGAGCTGAATTCTAAATATCTAACAAAACAATTAGGTCTAGGCTCATGTAAAAGGATCCTCCTTGAATCTTCACAAGTTCTCCTGCCTCCATCAACACAGAGGGATGATAAACCCACTGGCATAGGCTGCCAGTGAAATGCTAAAGTTGACCTACCGTCCCTCACAGTTCACCACAGTTTTTCCCACACGGCGAATGAAGGCATTCTCATGGTATTTTACATAAGAAAACTCTGGAAGATTATGTAAAAATTAAGCAGTTAGTGAAGAACTAGAAAAGATCAATATACCTCAATGGTTTTGAGAACCTTTGTAAAGGAAGARTATGTGCCACTCCAAACCAGATGTCACCAACAACCACACTCTCTACACAGGAAGGATTTCTTTTTAAAGCAGATGTTTATATTATGTTCAGTGTGAAAAACAGCTGATGATTTCTGAAGCCAAAAACCTGCTGCAACCAGCTTTCTGGTTTTGCTGGCCAACCACATCACAGGCATTTGCTCAGRGAAACCTGTAGCACTGAGGCCACACAGCTCTGCAGTGTCCAAGTCCTGCCAGATTCCATGCTGCATTGTAGGGAAATCCCTACCCGGGACTCCTCATCTGGGTCTGCAAAAACAGGAGATTCAGCCACACTACGTACACTCGGACTGAACTGCAGCAGCCAAGGAAAACTCCTTGCCYAGCTGTTTGCGACCCCATTATTTTAAATCTACAACTGCACAATGGTTTCTTTGCACAGTCTTTAGCTTTTTCACTCTCTGCTGGCATGAAAAGCAGGATTTTCTTCTTCCTCTTTTCACACAAACTAGTAAAATCCTATATTCTTTTTGAGGGGCAAAACAGAAACTTTAGTCCCACTCCARTAYATCAGCCCCAAGCACTGATGACCTYTGGGCACCAGCTCTGCAGCAATATTGCATACCCTTCACAGTTAACGTTCCAGTGAAACACGTCCCACAACAACCTGAAACTCTTCATTTCCTCTGCTCCTATTGCCAGTGTTAGCAGACTGAAATAATTTCGTTTGGATGATAGAAATCTTTCTTTCCCCTGTTTCTTTCCTCTGCAAGTTTTTGTTCCCCACTAACAGGGCCCTGGGACCTTTCACACCACAGTGYAGGCAATGGGTCTCAGCGCACTTCCAAGGCAGACGAGCTTGAGCAAGCACAAACYGTGCCTGCACAAAGGCCATCCTGTGCTAATTCAACCACTCCTTCCMATTTCCTTTTCTTTGGGAGAAGTTAGTGATTCTAGAATTGAGACTTTTACTAGYTGCAGATTTTCCAGACATGACTTCAGTGTTCACAGGATTCCAAGAGTAAGTAAGACCACAAAATGTGCAGAGAAAATGTTTTTCTGCAGTTATCAATGGCACTTCAGGAAAAACCTCAACAAAACCCCTCTTGCAGAAAAACTCCAATTTGCATTCTGGTGATCCTGGACTCCATTCTTGCTAAGTATATGCCCATTGAATGCTCTATCACAGAACTCAAACAATAGCACTTATGCTGCTGAAACATTTTATTACTCATAGTTCAAATCTGAATACAACTTTCTATTTCATGCAAACTAAAACCCTCATAAGCAAATCTTTGAAAGACAAGAACCTTGCCTCATTTCCTTAGCAATTCTGGTCTATTTTAAATTGTCTCAAAGCTGACAACTCAAGAAGGGAATGTTTTCTATGCTGAACTCCCTACTCATATACCAGTTGATCTCAGAGAGATCCAAACTGTGCCTCAAGTTATGAAAAAACAAAACAAACAAATAAAACCAACAACAACAAAAACAAACAACCCCTCCAAACAAACAAAAGAAAACAAACCACCAAAACAAAAAAAATACGCATCTTATTCTTTACTTTTCCTGTCCATAAGAAAAGGTTGCTGTAAGCTGAGCAAGTCAGCTCTCTCCGTTTKGGGAACACTGGGCAGATACGAAAGAATAGGCAAATGCCATCTTTGAACAACCAAAATCCTGYGAATGAAACCTCAATCACCCTCTTCTCTGCTCAAACACAACTGTTTACAATTAATCTYTGATAAGAATTATTTTGGAGGCCACTGTCACATTTTTTGTCACAAGAGGGAGTCACAAACTGGAAGTCATGTAAATGTTGAGCACTAACTCCTCTTGCTCCCATTATTTCATTTCCCCTGAATTTCCGAGGCCTTCCTCCATTGTAAGAGCTTCTGTCCCTTCTGGAAAGGACCCAGTTTACATGTGCATCTTTATCACTGACATATCCTGGACAGGAAGCCTTGCAAAACAAAAGCAAACTCTTCTCAGTCTCTGAAGAAATACTGACTGAGGAAAAAGTCAGCTGCTTTGTCATAAGGAATTGAGGGAAGAAGGGCAAATTCTACCCAAGCCAAAATCTCTACAAAGGGCCCCAAAGGTAACATTTCATGATTACAAGGAAAGACGCATTTATGTACACTGCATTCCCCTTAGTCTGTGTTTACAGTCTTTTACATCATAAGTCTATTTGTCAAGAAGTCATTACATGCAATTYGCCAGACCCTCAGCTGGCATGGACAGGGCTGATTCTCTGGATTATTAGTAAYGTCTTCTCCACAAAGAGAAGTCCTGAGTCCTATCTCTAACCTATCTATCACCCATCTGTGCAGGTGTAGTTTTACATACCCTGTTATTTACCAAAGTGAAAAATGCTTCAAGTCTATTTTACTTCCTCACTGTCATGGCTTACGGAGCTGTTACACTGGCACAGCACAAACTCCTCAGGAAACCTGATACTCCMACTTGTTCAATTAAAGAACCAGAAACCATTTTCCTTTCGCAAGATGAAGGCAGTATCTCTGTAACCTTTCCCCACACATTCCTGTGAGCAGGATGGTGCAGAAGTTTCTTGAGGACCCATCATGCCTAGAAAAGTTSACAGCATTTCTACTCACTCATTCCACACCAGCATGGCCAGCATTGCTTAGAGACCTGTTTGCATCTTGCCACCTCTCAGCTTCGTGCAGACAAGCCTTTTGCCCTGCACACCTTGCAAAATATCTGCAGCAACAGATTCAAACCCAAGTAATGCGAGCASCAATACACCAAGACGCTCCAGTTGGTTTGTCTACAACAGGGCACTCAAACAGCCAACACAAGCAAATCCARGCTACCTTTCCCTCAGAAGCAACAGGAAATTTCTGAGTAACTGCCCTTGCACAGACAGCAAGAAGTTGATCCCCTGCATGACCCAAGGGAGGGCACACGCCTGAGTTAGGGTGAAGTGTGCCTGGGACAGGATTGTAGTACACCACAAAGGCTGCTGTGAAAGTGAGCRTCCCTCCATCACATGCCTCCAGCAGGAAGTTGCATCATATCTATCATGAGAAAAAGGTCAATTTAAARGTAATCCACCACGGAGTTATCAATGCAGTAACAAATATGTCCTTGTACTTCAGAAGGTCCCATTAGATCCAGCCACCCCACTGGCCTTGCTCAGCCATGGGTGCAACAATGCCACTCCAGTTCCACTAGCAAAGCAAGTTTGAAGAGCCACAGGGAAACTGCATGCCTGCTGCTCTGTAAAACATGAGAATCGGGTTGAAATCCATCAAATTTCCGTACCTTTCTCATCTGACTTTTCCCCACTATTAACTGTAGCTAAGCTACATCATCTCCTCCAARGACAGTTTTACTGAGAACTCTGTGAGAGCTATTATTTTATAGAGAATGGATACATTCTATCCTGGTGTATCTGCATATGACTAAAGGCAACTCAAGAGATCCTGAGGAAGCTGTGGCAACACTGCAGGAAGAAGTTTTACCCGTGTCAGTGAAAAGGAGAAATGAAGCCCCTGGCCTGTGCTGTCAAGCAGTCATTCCCGAGCACATTCACACACGCAAACAGCAGCTTCTTTTAGCCCAGCCATTCCCAGGCTATTCTGGCATTACACACCGAAGTTCCTCTCCCATAAATAAGCTCCACACACTCCAATGGCAGCACAGCAACAGTTCAGATGCTGATAAATCCGGATGGTACTTGAGAGCAAAAGAGTCTGGCCTGCAATTATAAATACCTCAACATGCTGGTTAAATGAATAGATAATTTAAAAAAACATGCTCAAATAGAATTCAATTTGTCTTCATTAATTTCCTTTCATAAATCCAGCTAAAACATCTGAATAAAATCAAGTTGAATAACAGCTGGATATAGTTTTGTACTATCACACCAAGAGTGAGGGATTTCTCCAAATGCAACACATCAGCAACAGCACTTCTTGAGATCTCAGGTGRCAGTAACTGCAGGGCCTCCAAGAATTTCCAAACTGTACAAGACAGAGAGCTGTTTGAACCAAAATACTKTGAAAACACTTTGGATACTTAAGGAGGAAGGGAAAACAAAAGAGCAAAAAAAAGAAGACATGGAGACCTCCCACACAACTAGAGGATGACAAAGTGAAGAGGCCAAATTTGGCCTGGGGAAGACATTTGTCAAACCAGTCAAAAAAACCCATCAGGTATTTTGCCTTTAAGWCTCAACAGTAAAGGTACAATAAATGATGACTCAAATTTTTAACTGTTACAGACATTTGAGTTGACAAACTAACATAGCATTTAAGCAGTAATCCACAAATAATAAACAGTGAAATAAGAAATCATACTTGAAGACAGGGCTGTGTAAAACTTYGTGAAATTCCTGATACAAACTGGTTATCAAATGCAAACATTTCATGAATTAAGATGTGGTTAATTGCTTACACAGCTCTTTCCGGAATAATATTTAAAAACTGGATAGCCATTATGTAAATAAGAGAAAGGTATTAATCTCATTTAGAGAAGGAAGACCGAGATTGGGAAAGCTGAAATTATTTGATGGAAGCCATGCAGTGCAAATAGCCCCATGGAAAGGGAAACCAACTCTTGGAGATTAAAGCCTGGATCATGAGGCCTTCTTTTTCCATCTTCCATGAAGCTCTGCTGCTTCTCTGCTCAAGTTTTATAAGCATTGGTGGCAGCATTTTTCAGTTTGTAGCTCTCAAATCTACACAGTCCCATACTATTTGAAGCCTCCACCAGTAAATGTGGTTAGAAACAGCAATTYTGACCTTGCAGCTGCATAATATAGGCATACCATTTAACAATGTCCAATTTCCCACAAGTGGACACACCCTGAGGGCAGGTGCTCCAGATCGTACATAAGGATTTATCAACTSTGAAGTCTAAGTCAGTGTCCATAAAAGAAACAAGGTTTTCACACAAGAAATACTAATAAAGTACTGTTTTATTTTATACAGTCTGGCAATCATTGCATTTCAGCTGATAAATGTATCAGCAAAACCACACATATTTTCTATCCTTTCCTTCCAGCAGATGAAAGCTCCCTTTGCCCCCCTGCCCCCAAGGACTCCCACACACAGGGACTTCCCAGTCCCATCCAAAGTGCAGCAAGGAGACAGGAAGATGCAGCTCTCATCCTACATCCAAACTGAGATAAATGCAATCCCTTCCAATTATTCACACAACAGCACTTTTAATTTTGGTTTAACACAGACCAAGCTCTTATTTTCTCCTTCAGTTCACCAYACTGTAAGAGTTGTGCAGCTTTCACAGACACTAAAAATACAGACACTAAGAACATGTCAGGGCCAGACAACTGTTTAAAGTAGGTTTGACACAATCAGAACTAATACAGTGCAAGACACAATTGTGTCAGACTACACAAAAATGAAGAGAGCCAGAAAAACTGAAAACAGTTCTCCTCYAGTAAAAAATCAGTGCTAACGTTTTTCCAAATCACCTTGCCTACCTAGATAAACAAGGATTAAAATGGAGCTATCCAAATTAGTTCATTTTAAACTACTTTGGCTGCCCTACATAAATAAAGCTTAGACACAAAGTTCATTACTAACTAGATCAAGTTTCTTTTGAGGGGAAGATTTAACTCGAGTCTCTGTGGAGACTTATGCTTGCAGACACAGCCTGACACAATAACAAGGCAACCCTTAAAAGATGGAAGTTTCACTCTTCCCTGAAAATGGCCACATCCGTTTTTTTTTAAGATGAGGAGATACTTWAAAAAACCCAAACAAATAAATTAGAAAGATGATACCACATTATTGCAAAGCTGTAGCTTTCCCCAAGACAGTTTGCACAATGTGAATTCTGACCTATTTTAAATGCTGACAACAGCATCTTAGAATTCTGACTACATTTTGAAACCCTTACAAATACACACATGGGGTGTGGGGGACGACAAGAAGAGCTTAAACGTAAAGTGAAAATTTACCTTGCCTTTTAAGAGCTTAGTACTGTAACTTCTACATCCAGAGTCAAATCTGCTCACTGGCTATGGGGAGATGCACAAGCAGGGTTGTGCTAGCAGCTCTAGAACTGTACCTGCAGTGTCTGACACAGCCTCTGAAATGCTTTTATTCATCGATGGATTTTTTTCAAATGTTTTTCCAACTACATGAATTGGATTGATTCAGTGACAAACTGCAAAACTACATGGAGTAACTATTCTGTCCTTTAAGGCAGCTTCCTGAAGCAAATTCGAACACTTTCAATTATTAAACAGCAAAACCTGTACACGGCAACTCCTTTGTTCTGAAGCGCCGGGCTCCCAGCGAGGGCCGCTGAGTCTGCCCAGGGCAGGGCGTGCTCCCCCGTCCCTGCAGGTGCGGCGATGACCGGCTCACAGCGCCAAGGACCTTCTGCCCGGGACAAGGCACACGTGCGAGTGCTCCCACGGGCACCTCTCGGGCACAGCCGCTACTTCCCAAYCCCACACACTGCTGGCCCAGCCTCGCGGTTGGACCGATCCCCGTAAGCAGCACGGCTGCGGTATCAGCGGCTCCGGGCGGACCCCCGCCCACCCCGCGGCCGAGCCTTTGTGTCTGTGCCGGCGCAAACAAAGGCGGAGGCGCTCCCCGCCCGGGCGCGGCTCGCCGGGACCCGCGGCACGCACCCACCTTGGAGAGCTGCCTGCGCAGGCTGAAGCGCTGCACCATGGTCCGCCGCGGACACGGGCGGCCGAGGGCGAGGGGCGGCAGCCGGCGGCGCTCAGGGCATCCTCGGGCACCGCGGCCGGGCCATGCCCCGAGGAGCGCCGCGCCGCGCCGGACGGGACACGGCACAGCGGGGCAGAGCGGGGCAGAGCCGGGCACAGCGGAGCAGAGCCGGGCACAGCGGGGCAGAGCGGGGCAGGGCGCTCCCCCGGCCGCTGAAGGGGGCGGGCACAGGCACAGCCGGCCCGGCCCTGCCCCGCCCCGCCCGGCAAAGCCCGGCCCTGCGGGGGTCTGGCGAACGCTGAGCCCGCCCCGGGGCCGCCGGGCAGGGAGAGCCCCGTCCAGCACTCCCGCCGAGCTCCACCGGCAGCGCTYCTCGCGGAGTTCCCGCTCCCTTCGCATCCTGTGGCACTCAAGTGTCAACTCTTTCCCGGGAATAAGCACACGATACCCCGTTGCAATCACTAGAAAATAATTCTAGAAAGTATTTCTCCCTCCCCGCCATAAATATGCAATAAAGATGTGTGGTAAAACAGGCAGRCTTGCAGTTCTTCAAGTGCCGCACAAGAGCGGCTCTGGGATCCTGWAAGTGTTCTCTCTCGCTCCACAGCACCGGTGAGCGATGGACACAATACGATCTTATAAGAGGGCATTGCAGGGCTCTAAGCTCGGTTTGCAGAAATGCTCCGAGGGGCTGCAGGAGTCCACCAGCCAGGACACACAGTGCCTTGCTGTGCAGACAGGGCCAGCTCTCAATGTATGGGCTCGGGTAACTGCCAGCATATTCGTAAACGGAGGAGGTAAACTGAAAACCCTAAACACAATGAGGAACTCAAATTCGCTGGAAATAAATCCATTTCTCAAGTAGTCCTGTGTCAGCATTTTAGTTTTGGGCTTCTTRGGATTTTATTTCCAGCTCCTTTTGTAACTGCCTCCTACATGCAAAAGGAAGGATATCCTTCTTGCACTACACTGAAATGGCCATGGCATTGATCCTTCCAGTTACATGGCTTTATCTACACAGGAAAATARTTTCTCAATAGCTATCAGCAAAACTACAGAATCAAGAAGAGCTCCCATGCCAGACCATGTCCCTGATGAGTCTTGACTCATCCAGGACTGCGCTGCTCACCAGCACTCTCCTCAGGCCTTAGTTTCACTGGTTAGCACAGTGGCTAAAAGGGATCCCATAGCATGCTTCAGCTATGACAAATCTGGGGTCCCCAATGGCATGTTATATGTGGTTATGGCTGTTAGGAGCCAGCTGTGCACTGACTCAYACAAAATCCCTCCCACTGGCATGTTCTAGGTAAGTACTCCCATGCGTGATTGCATATTCTTGTTGAAAAATGAAGGTGAGTTAGGACAGAATATTTGCCTTGTTAAGGAAAATGTTTCCAGCCTATTTTTAAAGTCATCAGGTAATCTGGAGGCTAGAGATAGAGGAGGCATTTGCAGTTGGGCCATGGAAGGTTATAAGGGTCAGTGTGGTTCTCTAAACAGATCTCGAAGGGAAAGTTACAAGAAGGTTAAACAGAGGTTTAATCTTAACTGTCATCCAAAAGTAACATCAATATATGCATTCTTCAACACTGAAACCTCAGCTGTAAAATGAGAGCAGTACTTGGTAGCATTTYGCCTGCTCAAGGGTAGCTCAGAGATTTTGAACACAGACATGTTCTGTACAGGGGAAGTATTCCCTGCCAGAATTTGGACTCTTTTTCGAAATGCTCCCCTTTTTTTGAAATATATAAAAAGTACATTACCCAGCTACCAGGCCTCAGTTTTGTAATGACCACGTAGAGCTGAAAGCACAGAAAACKAAAGGGATTGGGACACTAGAAACACCTTCTGGTAGTGGCTGAGCAGATACCATGATGTTCAGGGGACCCTGCATCCAGCAACTGCATCATCCTCCTCCCTGAACTGGGTCAGTACTTCCTTGTTTGGCAGTTTAGCTATATTCAGAAGCCTCATGCACACCATTCAATTCCTACAGCAGAAGATCCACACCACCACCTTGAGCAGCCTGTGCKCCTGGAAAGCTCACATGCCTACTGCTGCAGAGACCAACAGAGCAAGTACGTTGAGATGACAATGAGTGACAGTGTGAGTGTAAGAGTGTGAGAGTATGAGTGGGAGTGCAGGAGAGTGTGAGAGGGCGTGAGAGTGTGAGTATGTGACATATGCAGTCGGTCAGTGATGCAGTGTGGGACTCTACCACGGCACTGGAGCAAAACCCTGCGGCATGGGCAGGCACTTGGCCCTGCCACYGTATCTGCKTCATCCCAACCTCCCTGCTTCCATGCTGCCTGACAGCAGATACCAATGGCTCTGGGTAATTAATTACTCTCTCACCCACTGGCCTTGGTGCCCAAGGTCCCAAGGACTACCTCGTACCTCCACTGTCCTGCACCTGGGACACAGGGTGCCTCATTTCCTCCACAGACACTCAGCTCTCCCTTTCCCACCAGGCTCCTGTGGCTCAGAGTCTGGGTCAGGCAGACAGATAAGGAACAGAGCCAGCTTGGCTGGGATATAATCCACATCAGACTGAGATGGGACTGCCAGATTAGCAAAACTGATGACAGCAACATTCTCCTTTATCTCTGGAGCCAAGGCCTCACACTCAGCATTTCCAAACTGATGCTTATGATCTTCACACCTAATGAATGGCTCCTGCTCTGAACAGACACATGCAGCTCTTTGCTTTAGTCTCCTGTTGCTGGGCTACTGTCACTTCCCTCCTCCCCCCCCCCCCCCCATCTTATCTTTCTACAGAAATTCATTCCTGTGTAATGCCTTAACTGGTGAATTCTTCTGTCTTTATTCAAGAACATGATGGAGAAAATCGAGATTTCAGTAAAAGGCATTTTTTTCATTACATTTGAAAATTTTATTTCCAAATTTAAAATTAACTTGGTGTAATGAACTAGTGCCCCTACCTGATATCTCTTCATGACAACACAAAATATG
Source organism: Malurus melanocephalus (assembly GCF_030028575.1). Taxonomy (NCBI): domain Eukaryota; kingdom Metazoa; phylum Chordata; class Aves; order Passeriformes; family Maluridae; genus Malurus; species Malurus melanocephalus. Next base: position 173,045 of record NW_026623839.1, on the reverse strand, counting down.
AATAGAAATAATCTCTACTACAAAATGTCTTGTAACTGACTTTCTTTTTAAAAATGCTCAGTAAGAATAGAATTGTTTGCTTTAATATCCCTCTCATGGAGATGTTCTACAACCTTTTACTTGTGTATATAAAATTAACAGGTTTTGGAATTTTTTTTTTTGAAAATTATCTTTTAGCACTATATAAAGCTAACAGAATGTATGTATGAATGTTACACCAATGCCTGACACATGTAAATGAACAGGAAGGCATCAGCCTTGTCATTGAGCAACCAAGTAACCTTCCAGTGAAGGACTCCAGCTGTTAACAACTTGAGGTAGTAATACCTCCATCCTGCCCAGAACAACTGTAGGACCTGCTGAGGGAAGGGATTATACAGTAAGAAGTATGTCTATAATATTTTAACATCAATAATTCTTTTTCTTCTGTAAAAATTAGATCTGGACTAATAATGATGAGACCCTTCAGATTTCAGTTGTACCAAAATAAAATCCTTGGCTCTCCTCATAMAGAATGTGTGTGTATCCTTTGGCCACAAACAAGACTTTGAGCCTAATGCCCCTCTCTGCTGCACAAAGGTCACTGTTCCCAGAGAGGTAACGTAGTGTCTGCTGCAGAATGGGCTTCTGGGGCAATTAAGCAACTAATGACTAATTTCTGAGCTTGTGAAATAACCCTCAGCCTATTCCTGMCCTATCTCAACCTGCAGTTAAGCTACCTGAGTGATGTGCCAGTATCTCATCTTGCTGCAAGACACAAACAGTGCAAGCCTATCAGCCTGGCCAGCACAAATGTCCGGCTGCCGTTTGTGCTGGAGGGAGAGCAGCACAGCACTGGGAGCCACAGCTGCCCTGGCCACAATGACACAACTCCCTCGTCTATGCTGGGAGCCCACATCTGCTCTGGAGGCTACAGCAGTGCTTTTAGCAATGACATCAACTGTTGTCCTGAAATACTCCTTGTGCACTGCCCATCGAGGTTTTGTACACCYGGCTGCCAAGGTACAGGTACTTAGTTCCTGCTTCACCCTCCCAAATGAACAGAAGCTCTCTCTTCATGGGAACTRTGCACACTGATGCTGTTTGAACATGACTCAGCTGCAGATGCTGAAAGTKAAATAATTTCTAGAATTTCCAGTCCCTTACAGCCAAAATGACAGAATGTTTTACTTCAATCAGTTATGAAAAAAATACCAAATGCTTGCCACCTATGTAAGCTGAATGTGAAAGCCAACAATAGAGTATGGTGCTAAAATTGCTTGGTCTTTGGGGAAATGGATTGTTAAAGCCAAAGCCATCTTTTATAGATCCAGGATATACTGTTCATAGCCACAGCAGACTTCCACGTGGTTTTAATGTTATAAAAAACCTCAATCTTTTGTCTTTTCACAGATGGKTGTCCCAGGTGTGTTGCATGGTGTTCAGGACAGAAGAATTTAAAAATAAATGAAGTTTCTGGCAATAAGTTACCACTTTAAAAGACTATTTACAGTTGGAGAGAAACCATTCATTCTTTCACAATTCTGCTACATATACTGAAAGGGTGGCACCTTGCTGTCTTATGTTAACATGCAGTGTGCAGACCAGTGTGACCACTTGGAAAGGGTCACTGTAACTAATTAAGAAAATCAACCTTATTGCTGACAGGTTTTTGATACTCATGGGGTTGATGTCATCTGGAAAATACTGAYGCAGCTGCAAACTGAAGACTGTAAATTTATCCCAAAAGTATATGTAGTCATTTTCTAAAATGTGGACAGTAACAGATTTAAGTTGATAACCAAAATCCAAAGATATTTGAAATATTTATGAAAACTTATTGTCAAAACTGACAAGTGGATGAGGACATGTGAAGTTCTGTCAGGACATAGTAGGATTGAAGGAAGTGGAGCCTTGAAATGCTTCTCTATGAGAATCCCACTGCAGGATAGCAAATACTCTCTCTCATCACTCATGTAGCTTTAAGACAAGCAAATGGCAGCCTGGAAATGTCTGGGCCTATGGAAGCAAAAAGCTGCAAACCCACCAAACAATTTTATACTAAATTAATCGAAGTTGGTCTGTTTTCTCTGTGATGCCAGAAGGTGTCAGCCAAGGGCTTCTACCAACCATTCCAAACCAATTACCTGYCCAGAACACAGACTGAAYAAGCTGACCTCACTACAGCCATGACTCAACAACACCACTGGTGTAATGCCCAGGTTACAGCAAACTGGAGAGAGACCCCAGCAGTAAAAATCCCAGTGAATGAGGTTCCCCCAGGCCAAATGCCAGGTCCTGCACATGGGTCACAGGCACAGCTAAAAGTTCACACACTTTGGACACAACTGCTCACCAAAATACCAGTAATTTCATACCTCTCAAACATCAATATTGTTCTGCTTGCCATGTCTTGACACGTAACTAATTACCCCACAAAAAACTCCACAAGTATGAGACCCAAATGAGACCCATGCAGGCTCAATCACTTTCAAACAACCACAACCCTGATTTTCTCAGCTCAGTGGGTTGCCTCTACAAGAAAAGATTTATTCAAAAATATTTAAATCTAGACTGCTCGAAATAAAAGACCAACTGAAGTTTCTCAGTAAGATCTTAATTATTACTTTTTCAATACTATGACAATCTTATTTCTCAGTTTCTATACAAAGCCTAACAACATGCAGCAGGACTATTACACATGCAAATATGCGTAAATTAGGTATTYGGAAAAATCCAATCTGTTGGTTTGGGATTATGTTTTGCCCTTCTATTTCAACAACAAATTGAGAAAACAGAGAATACAACAATACTATAAACTAAAAACATTTTGTGTGCAGAGGATTATTAAGAATTTATTCTCCTTTATGCCACAAAGTACTCAATGTCCTTAATTCCCACAGGGAGTGGAGGATCTCAGCACCAAAGAATCAGGCTTATCCAGAACTCATTATTCTGCAGAACTATATAAACATGAGTTAACACTTACAACATCAACCTATTTACGAGCAAAGTTACAATGGTACCAGGGTTTTTCACCTTTACCGGAAAGGGACTATCCCAGCCCTTGCCAAACTCCAACAGCCACTCCAGACTTAACCCTGGTTTTCACATAAAGCAGTCCTTAAAACAGAAATTGTATTATGCTTCTGTTGTATGAAAAGAGAACCTCTAAATTCTCTGAAGAGCCTGAGAGGGCAGTTCTGTTTTCTCTGGAAGCCCCAGTGTCAATGCACTAACACTTCAGTCTGGCTCCTGCAGGGTCCAACCTTGGTCCAGGGGCTTTGCAGAACAAACAAGAAATAAAGACTCTTGTCTCCAAAACTTTGCAGCATCCACACATAAAACACAGGGAGACAAAAAAAAATACCAACACCTAACCAATCCAAACCCCCTCTTCAGTTAACAATGCAGCATTTTGAGATTACCCTACTGATCTTTCTGGCAGCGTGTTTAGTGGGGGAAGTTGGTTGTTTGTAATGGAGCTATAGAGACCTGAAAAGGAAAGGGTATGTGTATCTAATCAGGAGACAGTTGAAAACTGACCCTGCCATGCAAAATAAGCAGGCTGGAGAAAGAGTGGGCTCCTGAAAAAGGACAAATGAGGCTTAATAAGACATCTGTCATGCCAGAAACTCTGGATCAGAAGTGGAAGACAGACACTGGCTATAGCTGTTTTTAAAAATGCAACATAAATTACAAAACTGTGCCCAGCATATGAAGAAAGATAACTTCCATATGGCTCATATAGCTGGAACAAAGACACTAGGCAAAAAAGAAGAGGGGTGAAAAAATAATGATAGGATAGGTGTTTTCAGAGGTTTAAATAGTCCAACACAAAACAGAGGCAAGACAAAATAATATCAGTACCAAACGTGCTTAGCATTCTTTCCTTGCACACAATGCTCAGCATGAGCATTCTTCAGCAGAAGAGGACTCAGAGGAGCAGGCTGGAGAACCCAGCTCCCAGAGCTTCCCTGCTCTGAGCCCTGCCCTTCCACAGCTGGCCCATGGGCTTGCCTGAGATTTTCAGTATACCAGGGAAACTAATTACAACATTTCCTTTTGMAGTTATGCAATTTACCTCGTGGACATGGCCAAGCTGATACCAGTTTAAGGTTTTTTTTTTTCCTTCTCCAAACTGCTTAGACACAACCACCTACTRTTAAAAAGCATCCAGCAGCACCAACTGAACAAGCAAATAAATCACAAGCTTTAACCAAGCTCAACACTACATTTATGTAGGCAGTGTCAAGCATGAAATCAAATCACTGTGCAGCCTCAAACAGAAGGATGAAGCTGAGAGCTTGACTCCACAAAACACAGTAGATATGGAAACAGTCTGGACATGTTTAACAGGTCTTAAACTTCAGTAGTAAGCTAGACTGAAGCATGTGGGCTTCTGCTCATCCATGCCTGACAAACAGATCTGAAACAGGTCATATTCCTGCCATTCCAATAAGAAGCACTGACAATTACACAGCAGCCCACAAAAGCATATAGAATATGCTTTGATAAAATAAACCTCTGATAAAATATAATTGAAGGCTAGGTCTAGGTCTACTGACTTCCTACATCTGCCCCATTGCAAAACCTTCTGCAGTCACAGTCAAATCTTCCAAGCAGTGCTGCTGCACAAGGGTGCAGTGCTTGCAGCTCCCTGACTGCGCCCATCACTTCAGCGTACACCAGTGTGCAGGTATTGTTCATTACTCTTCCTAAATGTCATAAATCTGAACACTGAGAGGAAAAGAAAGAAAAAGGAAAGCAGAGCCGGAATTTCTGCCACAAGAACAGARTCAGCACGGTGACAGAGGTGACATCAGGGCACAGCACAGCCTTGTGCAGTTCAACACTGTTACCTGACTGGACAGAGGAGTCCGGAGCCCCAGAACTGGGGCACACATCCAATACCAACAGGAACAGGCTGTGTCACAACACAGCTCAGTACCAGCAGAGCAAACAATGACAAGAGACAGGAATCAGAAAAGAGCTATATTGCTCGACTACAAATTCTACATTGTGTAGTTTTTGWCACTATGAAATCACAGCTTCTCCACTCTAGATGTTGTTTCTTTGTTCCTTGTAGCTTGTATAGCCCATATGCTCAMAACAGATGGATCAATGCTGTAGCTCAGTGACATTTTTCTAATTATAGATGGATTTATGAAATTCTTAAATAATTTCAAAGGAAATACTCCCTGCTGAGGCAAGGTGAGTCAGCATAGCTTCACTGTCAGCAGCAAACACAAAACCAAGGAAGTGAAATTTGTATGGTTTTAATAAAAGAAAAAGGTCAAAAACTTATTAAAAAGATAAGATCATTGTGCATAAAAAAAAGCTGAAAGAGATAAATAGGCAAAAGCTCCCTTGAGAAAGGGAGCATGAAACAAAAATAAAAGGTGAAAGTTAGATGTAGAGACGATCCATACAGACCTGGTAGAACCCAGCAGTCCAGAGGACTCTCAACATCCTTTAACCTAGTATGTACAGACACGTGGCATAGTGAAGACAGTACGTCTTAGACTGAAATAACAGCAAGGTATTACGTTCATACGGCAAGCACACCCAGTGCTTTTTATGGAATATCAGACAACATTCTGTCCTTCTCCAGGAAAAATACTGAACATTTGTGTTTTCCAATTTTTACTTTGTGTTTCCTGTCAAGGATGGTGCAAATATTAAAAAGCAGCTGGAAATTCACTAAGCTCTASCAAGGGACAATGGTCACAGAGGTTTCTGATGATTCAGTCCCCAAAGGTGGCCTTTCTTCTCTCATTTTGATTTCTTCTTTCAAACTCCAGTCCCCCTCTCTCCTGTCTCCAACAYAGAGGGGAAAAAGCCTTCCCAGCACCTGAGGCCCCCGAGGGCACAGGCAGCAATACTCAGGACGGTTCCCTCTGCTGGGATGACTGCCTGATGTGGCTGGAGACCCCTGTTCCCAGCTCCTCCTCCACACAGCATGCTGCTCCAGAGGAATGGCAGCTACAGAGCTCAAGTGGATGCTTCACATAATCACAGGCCCTTATATACAAAAAAGTGACTCCTAAATTGTTTCTCATACCTGCAAGATGCTGTAGCACAATGCTACCAGATTAAGTCTTAATTTTTCCTGTCACTCCTGCCAAGTGATCCCTGGTTTCCAAACTTCGATTGCACACTGAATCAGTATAAAATTTTTGAGCACGGACTGCAAATACATATGTTTATTTATAAACTATATATATGTACTACTCAACTAATACGATATGCTTATTTTAAAACATACACAGAAACACAAACTGAAAAGGAAGATAAAACAAACCAAAAAGTACTTCCTTCCTACACTCCAATGGACTGCCCTACCCACACTCCACTTTGGAAATCACTGATCCAAGCAAACATTTCATCAGGCCAGCTGCATAGTTGGGAGGAAAGACATCTCACTCCAGGTCTTTTCCCATATGCCCATATTATTTACCAAATATGCTTAGGCCTGTCCAATCTCCCTGCTCATACATGAAGTAATGGTTCTACAGTTTTAAACCAACAAACCAGACCTTGCTTTCTAAACTTCAGTTCCTGGATTTGAGTACAAACTCAAAAAACTAACAACTTCCCAAAATTTTCCTGAAAAAAAGATTACGAGTTCACTCACAATAAAGAGAGAGACAGTACACAAATAAACCTGAAGCTATAATGAAGTCTCTCTCTGAGGTCTCTCAATGGCTCAACAAACTGAAAARTTAACCAGCCCAGGAGAGGGCTTTACACAACTTCTTTATTACTATCTCTGTTGCTCTAACAGTTGGCAAGAAGCAAAAGCTTCATATACAGCTCCAGGTAGACTCTTTCAATGTTTCTTGCAAGAGGAAGCAACAAACTTCTAAAAGTACGTCCAGCCTTCACAGACCCCATTCTTACAAAGGGCTGTTTTCCAGGGGACTACCTGAGCCAGAGTCCTGAACAAGCTAATACTAGCTAAAGTTAATCAGAAAGCTAGTCTTTCAAAAGGCAAATAAAAAAAGCCCACCAAACCCCAAGAATGCTTCAACKAAATTGATCTGGGAAAGGGGAGAAATGGTAAGACAAATGRTGCTTCTTGACATCATCAGTAAGTTGATATGCACAGCATGCAAGAATATGTCACACAGCAGAGACTGTCCTTTCAGAGAATGCTTTTCGCACACAGGTGAGACAAACAGACACAGCAGTGCTCCCTCACCAGCAGAGCAGCCAGGCTGATCTGAATCCCATACAGGCAAYCCAGCACCRAGGGGCTAGGCAGCTATGCAAGCTGCCCAGAGCCTCTCAGCCTAAAAGAYCAACAGCACCAGCCACTCAACTGGAATTCTCTGCTTTTATAAAACACACAAGAAAACGAGAGAGGAATTTAAAAAGCCATCGAGGTAAATGGAAGGTTTTGTTGCAGAACTAGCTAACAGTTGCTAAGGAGGACTGGCTGCTGCTCGGCCCATCACTCCTTGCTTGACTGTGGAGTGCCACCCAAATAACCTAGTGTGGTTCAAAAGTAGCTCTCATTTCACCGATCAAATACATATAAAATCAGCCACCTGCCATGTGAGAAAATGACTAATGCTTGCATCTTTTAAGCTCTTCACCACTGAAGCAGCTTTTGAACACAGTACCATTTGAATTTGCTGAAGGAACCCTGCTTTTCAAAACAAGATTTCAAAGGGCTTAAGAAAACATACAAAGAGATGATAAAGATCAAAGATAAATCTGACTTACTGCTGCCGCTGCGGCCTCCTCTCCACCTACATAGATAGAAGAAGCAATCTCCATCACAGACAAGTTTGTGGGAGCATCTGTAGTGGATGAWGATCTGGGCCGACCCGATTGAATATCCTGAGCAGACCTTCTGTTGATCTGCGGGCTTCCTTTCGGGGCATCTGCCTTGCCCCACCTGCTGTGCAGGCTGGTCCCTCTCTTCATTTTAGGTGGCACTCTGATCTGCTGAAGCACCCGGTTCAGAGCTGTGGGGTGGGTGGAGACACCATCAATGTCAGCACAGACGCTTTGGCTTTCCAAATCCAGGTCAGGCTCCAGCTCAGCCTGAGCTTGCTGGACATCGTGTGGAGAAACAGAAGACCTCCTGCGCTGATGCTGGAACAGGTGCTTCAAGCCTTGACCAATGACATTAATGTTCTCCAAAGCATTATGCGTTATTTTGGATAATTTTTGCTCTGATTCATGTTGTTTTTTTGTCTCTTGATCTTGGGATTTGCCTCCAGGATCAGGGTCATCACACAACTGTTCAGTGCCAGACGGCTCCATTGATGACACCCAACAGGTTTATTTGACTATTCATACATACATATGTCCCCTCTCTTTAAAAGGCTTGTGTTTATTTTGAAAATGCCAAGATTGTCAGCCAATTAGGTGTGCAATTGCTTCAAGAGTGACTACACATGCAGCTGTGCCACGGTGATCTCATGCTTATCTAATGTTAAACAAAAGAGTAGTCATTATTACACATCCATGCAGCAAGTAGTGGGTTAAAAATCCAATGTGCAAAACATGCCCCTCAACAAAATAAAATGTCTCAGTCCTCGGGGCACCTCTCCACGTGTCATTAGTCGCATCTAGGCGGCAGGCAGAAGCCTAAGCTCGTGTCAGACAAGTCACTCATTGCCTGGGGAGAGAAGCCCAGTACAGAGCATCTGGGAAAGCAAGAAATGTAAAAAAGCTGTTCAAAGTGGGGAGAAGCAAGGAGAAACCAGTGGGGTTTTGTTTATTAAGAACAAGCCCATAATAACATCTAACAGAACATGAGGTTAAACTTCTGAAGAGCATGTTAGTCACTTTGGCAGAATTAATTTTGCTCTTTGACAARTATCTGATACTAAGACCCTAACACAACAGTATTTAATACATGCAAAAAGCCAGAACATTTCCAAATGAGTTATTAATTTTCAAATAGTGAGAAATGGCTTATTACAGCCAGCATCCACTGATGGCACTGGAAACTAGATATGAAAATCCGTCTTCAAGCAAGAACAGGCAAGTGAAATGCTTTCAATTGGCATACTCTTGCCCATAGCTCTCAGAGAAAACAAGGATGCCTTTTTAAAAGTAGTTTAAGCAACCAATCTGCAAGGGATCAGCACCAGGTATGTGCAGTTCAGCCTCTGGCACAGGAATTGCGCAGATATTTTTCGAGAGCTCAACCCAAGTCATTCCCTGAGCTCGGGCAAGACTGGGATATACAACAGTGCAGCTTGGCACTTGTATAGCAACAATTAAAGGGGAAGGTCAGCAAAGAAATGGGGACAGAAGGAAGGGAGGAAGGGAGGGAGAAAGGGAGGGAGGAAGGAAGGAAGGAACACAGTAACTGAAAGAGTTTCACATCAGCACCATGAGATCACATGATCAGAAGCTGACCATTGTTTTCTGCAGCAGAAAACTTTGATTAGGCTTCTATAAATAGAGAAACCAGCTCACAGAGGTTTACCTCAATCTTGGCAGAAATCTGCTGCACTTGGCAGAAAACAGTTCATGCTTTAGAAAAGAATGATTTGAAAGGCAGCATATTTGGCATCTGAGTGTTCATTTCTACACTAAAACAGTTGCAGAAACATAATGCATTGAGTTTACAATTGGAGCACTCTTGATTTTGTGMATTTAAGCCTGACACAATGGGTTAAACAGATATTCCAAAATTATTTCCAAATTGYCATCCAAAAATATCAGAAGAACTGCCTCTTTTTTTCAAGTGTCTTTCACTGCTATCAGCTGGAGGCAAGAAGAAACTCACTACTTACAGAAAACAGAATACTGGAATCATGCACGATTTTACATCAATACTTTGAAGATGCTATAAGCATTAAGCCTAAATCTACTGACCAGTTTAGTCACTAACACATYAGATGCAAAGTAATAAATTACATCCCATATATTTACCCATATTCATGGAGCAAKTGTATGGCAGAAGAAAAGATGTCCAAACAACATATTAATACTTACATACTTAACACTTTCTTAAATGAATTCAAGTGCCTTTAAGTCTTATAGTGTTCTTTGACTTTTGAGCTTGCTTTTTCTCAAACTTTTTTTTTTTCTCTGATAACAGGTTTTCCAGAAAGTTGGACCACAGGTCTCCAGTCAATATAAGTTTTAGGGCAAAAAAATCACAAAACTAGATGCTCATTTTTAACCAATACACCAAACTGTTCAGTGAACAAAACTCCCCATATAAAAAAGCAAGACTCCCAAAATTATTTGGCACATAAAATACTGACAGCTGACCCCCTCAGTGTTTATTTTTCAGTCAGGACTAACTAAAGAACTGCAGTTCTTATCTAGGATGACCAGTACACTCTTATGCCAGGATCTCGTTGATCTCCTGCATGTTCTCTATCCAGATTACCACTGGTAATACTGTCAGTCATAAAGAACACCAGTTCATTCCAACTGGAGTTCCATGCATTATCTGCCAGAAAAAAATTAACCTGCTTAAATTAACCCTATGCCAATTTGCAAATCAACCTGAGACAAATCAGGCCACAGTGAGCTCCCAAACAAAGCACGGTTTGTCCCCCTGTGTGTTCTGGGACAGATTTCTGAAATTAAATGGCCTCTGAGAGGCTCCTAATGGGAGCTTTGTAGTCATCTCCTATTTCTGTTTCCATAGGATTGGTCTGTTGTGAGCCTGAAATGAGCTTTGCAAATTACATATCTGGTATGAAGATCCTTACAGCTACTTATTTGTTCTAGTATCTACTTTTGGGGAAAAAAAACTTGGAAGTGTGAAGAACTGAGAATCATCAGAATTAATTAGCATACTTATTTGCATTAGGATTCAGCTTTTGTGCTCACTTTTGTTTTCTCCACTTACAACCACTTGTATATTTTGTTTGTGGGTGGAAATAACACTTTATAGCATGAAGTTCAAAAACATGCATTTCTTATTTGTACAAGAATCTGCTGCATCAGGAACAAAAATCACAATTCCATATACAGCCACACTGGGCAGACATTATAACAATATTACATCCCAGAACATTCTAATATAGTCCTTCATTTRTGCAATTATTTCCCAGGAGCTCTGGGAAACAAAACAGTTCAAAAGGAAAAACTGGCAAAACCAACATTAGGTAACAGTGAAAGGATAAACTTGTACTTACCTCCATCACTTCCCCTTTAGCATGGCTGACCCACAGCAGTTCCKCCACTGAACAGAACTGCAAAAGAAATTGAGTACGAGATAAAATTTTGGAAATGGGAGGAAAGATATACATAAACAACAAAGTGAGCATGATTCCAACTTCTTAATTTTTTTTTAATGCTTTTTTTTCCATTGAAATGCAAGTGCCCTTTGAAAGCTGTGCTATTTTAAACTCTTTCAAATGATTGAAGGGGAACAAATATAACTGAAGTTGAAACTGACTCTTACAGAGTTAATCAAGAAGTTATGTGAAGGGCTTTTTCTCTTGGGGTTTATGGCCACCAACACATGCCGAAAGCACAGGAAGGTGCCAGGSCTCCAGGCTGCAAGGTCAGTCTGCACTATACAGATTTATTTTCTTCTCCTATTCAGTCATTTACTGCCCCTGGCACAGGTCAAATASCTGGCTCTCGTTTACCTGGCAGTGCTGCAGCACCCGCCACAGCTCATTTCTCCAGGCCACTGCTGCTGCCGGGGAGTGCAGCCCCATGCCCTGTCCCAGGGCAGGACAAACCCAGCCCATGGCAATCCCGGCCACAGGGAGCTCCAAGTGGGAATCCCACCTGCACACATCCCCATGCCCCAGGACACGCCCGGCTCTGCTCTCCTCCAGGAGGGAACAAAGCATTCCAGGCTGTTKGGATGGACTACACAACGTTTCTGCACACAACCCAAGGTAAGGCCAGCTGTTCGCTTGGASATGACATGAGGACAGCTGAGAGCAGACGCTAGGCATTTCTCTAGCCAGACGCACAGATTATTCTGAAACACAACCAGATCACCCAGATTTTCTGAAGCTGATTAATTACTCAACCARTTCTTGAAAACAGGGAGTACACTATGCTCCAAAAGAACACAAAAAGTCTGCACATCTGGGGTATTTTGACTATTTTATTACATGCTWGATTCCCACCTCTAAGGCAGCAAGAGAGGAGGAAACAGTCAGATCCACAGAGGTGGGATGCTAGAATATGAAGAAAATATTAACAACTTAGAAAAAATGAATGAACATATTTTTAAAAAAGATCTTGACATACAAGAAATTCCATTTCTATACTAGCATGAGTGGAGAACTAAGCACAATGTGTGAAGTATTGGTCATACATGAAGTGCCACTAACAGAACTTAAGAGCCACTCAAATTGTCCTTTTTTATTTTTTTGTTGAAGTTTTAGTATTTTTTATTTATAAGAACTGTAAGAGCTTCTGTCAGCAAGGTTTTCAGAGTTATGACCTCCAGCACTACAAGACCTGCAGATCAACAGCTGCTGTTGGCTCAAATTGGTTCACAGCTGCCATTGTGTTCAGAATTGAAGCCCCAGAGTGCCCACAGATTTTTTCCTCATCCTCCTCCTCCAAAATTCATCCAAGAAAGTGTATTTTTGAACTCTACTGAAGTCCAAGAGAAAAACCAGGAACACAAGATATATAGACATACCCTCCCCAGGCCAAGACCAAAAATGGAGTATGGCTGCAAGAGCTGTTAAAGGAAACAGTTGGCAGTCCATTACAAGGTTGGCTTGTAATTCATACAAGATAAATAATATATTAATATATTCAGAGACAAAAATGGGACTATCTGAGCCCATACAAAACATGAAATGTTTCTCCTAGAATTCTCACAAGCCTAAAATAGCTCTACACAGTCCAGGCATTTGTTTGTTAGCGGTGAGTATGTTACAAGGAAAAAGGAGTGGCATTAGCACATTCCGCCCTGCACAATTACAAACAAGATGCCCAGGTTGCCCATCAAACACTGCTTGCAGTCCTTCAGCCAGCACTTGCAGGARGTTTGGAAGGACCTATCAGTAAAACCCTACCCCATCCACACCTCTTTACCTCTTCTCAGTGTTAAAAATCAGCTATCAATGCTGTCAAGAGAAATAGGAGATGGAYAAGGCGCTTCCAACTTGACCCATTGCAGCCACTTCTCCCAGTCCCAGGYAGGCTCTAGCAGAGCTTGAGACAAGGAACAATATAACTACATCTGAATGTACGCTAGCGAGTAGGAACAGCATCAGCATAGTCAGGCACACAGTGTGAGAACAGGCATGTGCACCTGCCCTACAGCACACCAGCACCTGCCCTGTGGCACATGGGCATGCTACCAGGCTTCTTTTCAAGTGCCAGGGAACCACCACTGCACAGCAACAACTCCCTACCCCATCAGAGCAAAACCATTTGGAACAGGATCCATGTTAGCTGTCCATCTACTGCTACCACAGACTTGTGAATTGCCTGCTTTGCTCACTTTTTGGACTTCTGCAATAAAAATACTGAACTGCACATCTACAGTTTTTTTCTGTTAGATCTTATGATGCATTTTAGAGACACACACAAAATTGCACAAAGACTGCACAGCTAAGCAGCCACACTCACAAATATGCTGCTCTTCAATATCCACCTCCACATCCAGCTTCACAGAGACAGTACTTTGGTAGAAAGAAATTGCGTTTGACTACTAGCTTGCCAATGGGAATCAAGTAGTTACGCATTTAAAACCTCAGCCAAAACCAGAATATTTCCTCCCACATTCATGGCAGAGTCCACATAAAAAAGAATCCACAATCTTTACCCAAGGCAGCACAAAAAGGGAGCAGTCTTATTTGAAATAAGGCTGTATTTCAGCAAAACCAAGACCCAAGCTAATGACTCCTTACAGAGCCATTGTGCAACTTGAATTTCCCACAGAACACCCCATTTCCTTGCTGCAGAGCAACTTTGCAGCTGCTCAGGGCCCCAGCACAAGTACGTTGGTGGTTATGTAACACCAGCTACAATTGTGGGTCCTCCCCAGGTGCAGAGCTTTCTGTTTCCATTTGCTGAGGCTCCTGCCTGCCTCTTCCTCAAGCCTATCTGAATAGCAAAACAATCATCAGGGCTATCAATCAACTTCCCATCTTGTATCACCTACAAAATTCCTCACCTGGCCGTATTAATGTTATCAATAAAGTGATTGTACAGTAACGGACCCAGTGCTTCTCCCACAGACTGGAATTGCATCTGAAGCATTTAAAGGACTTTGGAAAACCAGAACCAAAACTTTCTCTTTCAGCACAACAAACAAACTGAAAACTAACTCCCACAGCAAAAGTATGACCAACATGGGAACTGCTCTGCAGAGCAGCAAGCAGCCACTGATGCAGCCCCCCCTCCACCTGGCAAGTTCCCACTCCTCTTACCACAGGATGTTCTGCAGCTCAAGCAGTCAAACTTCTCACAGGTATTCAATGCAAGCTAACCAAGTTCTTCTGTTATGGAAAGGCTCACATATCCAGAACGTCTTTATCCACAAAGCATTTAATGTAAATCAGTAGCCACAAGAGCTAGATACTATCCCAGCTGAAAGCCAACAGAGTGAAGGACCACAGCACCACAAACCTTGGAGGGACTGGCTTTCACCAACAGAGCTTTTGCCTCACTAGTCAGTCAGCCATCACTGGCCTGAATGGGCTAAGTTTAGCCCTAACAGATTCTGACCCAAAGTCACTCTGTGTTCATTTCTCCACTTAAACTGCTATTCAACATCAGGATCACAGCAAGGACACTCACTGCTTCTCACAGACAAGTGACACTACCTCTTATGACTGTGGCCTACTAAAGCATGAGACGCTTGTTCAGAGGGCAGTGATTTACAAACATGGAGTGCTACAGGTGCATCACTTCCAGTGATCCCAGAAAAGGCCACAGTCCTTTTGCTCCAAACTGGTATAACTGAGAATCATGAAAAACATATTTATTTGCCATTAGGATAATCACCATGGCAACTGGCTTCCAGGAAAATAACAGCCAACAGCTTCAGTACAAAGGCCACTATGGGGATTTGTTAAGGACACCATCAGCTCACACAAATCMCAAAAATACTGAAATTTGCCGAATTTATGCCTGAAGAAACCGTAAGTAGAAATGTGCAAACTTCCTGTCATAACCCATCACGCCAGCTGAATCAATGGCAGCACCATTCACCTCAACACTGGAGAGTCCTTTAACATGTAGGACAGTTTTAATGCAATATTCTCTAATGTACTTCTGWACTTCTCTAATGTACTATTTCTCTAAGTGAAGTAGTGTACTACTTCACTTCTTTACATCAAAAGAAAGCTTTATCTTACACTCAGTCTCCCTTTTCACTCCACTCTATACTACTATATGAGTTTGAACAATTAAACTGCAACACTTAATGCTTGTCATTGTAATGTCTTACAAAGGTAGATCAATCTCATTTTACARTTAAGGAAATGAAGACTAATACTGTGATTAGGGATGTATATTCAGGGAGACATGGAATMTTGTATTACAGGTTTTCAGAGATACTGCAGGAATTGTTCTATTTTCACAGAACAGCAGCTTTTTTTGGGAAAATGTGTGCCAATTTTAATTGATAGGATTACAGAGATCATAACTTACTTATAGACAACTTAAAAATGCACCAAGTTGGGTTACAGAATCCATGTCCCTGGTTCACTGCATAAAGCACCGCTAAGGTGGCAAAGGGCAGCTCAGCAAATTACTTCTCTCCTGGTGTGTTCCAACAGTTTCCATGAAAGCAGTTTACAGGAAACAAAATCACTTTTTTGCCCAATGCTACTTTAGCACACTGCCAAACCAAATAACGCTGACCAGGCAAACTGAGAAACATGTTTAAAGTGTGCTACACCAACTTCTCCCCACTTGTTACAGAGAATSTCACCAAGATGCCAGTCCTTAGCTCCAGCTTGCAGGCAAATGATGGAGGAATTCCTTCCGCACAGGTGAGGGATCCCCCTTCCCAACCACAGCTCTATGCTGCCCATGACAGTTCAGGCTAGCACTGCCAATATTCTGCCTCCCTGTTAAACAGTAACATCACCAAGCTGTTTTAAGTCASACAGGGAAGTAGATCAGATCTGTGTCCCTCCAGTATCATGTCAGCCTCAATCACTGGAGCTTATCAATAAAACTTTGCGTGTTGTCTGCTAAATACATTCTGTACAGCAATGTGGCATGATGAATGATTCAGTCAGGTAGCTACTTTCAGCACAATCAGTTTTYCTTTCTAAACAAAACCCACTAATGTATGTGTCTGATGGAAGCCAGAGAGGTGTGTGTTTGGCTGCCTTTCACTGTAATCCMCCATTAACTGACAACACCACCACTGCCCTGCAAGGTTGGCATCTACATCAGAGAAGGGATAATTTGTGTCCAAGTAATTTACAGAAGAAACAGGTGTTACCAGTGCACACCAGCCACTTTTAAATCCATACAAAGGCAGTTAGCCAACTTCCTCATTCCAGGTTAAGGGTATGTATGGACAGCTAAAAGCCTCCAGGAAAACACAGCTGTGCATGCTGTGACTTTCTGTGCTGCCTGAACAGTCAAAGTTGTCCATCAYTTGTTACCTGGGCAGAACAAACCTGTTCAGTGACAAGGCACAGCCCACCCAGCTCTGCTACTCTCCTACAGGCATATTCTCTTCATCACTGGCATATTCTCTTATGAGACTGCTCCTTTTAGTAAGCAGAGACCACTGTGCCAGCACCTGCGCACAGGAAGGCAAGCAAAACGTCCTTCTTTCCTAACCTTCAATCCAGATGCCTCCCAATTTGAGGCAAGTACAGTGTAAGTTCATGTGAGCGTTTTATYTAACCAAAGAGAGCAACCACCATGGCCTCCCAGGTGCATTTCAGTGACTATTAAACGTCTGTCACATACTTCGAAGGCAATTTCTGCAGACCATGCTAGCATTTAGGAASTGAATGGGTGAGTAACAAATTCAACCAAGCTTTTCTCAAGAGAATCTTCTGAGTACTCCCACAGGAGGTTCAACCAAGGTCACCCTACATACAAAACCATCTGGGTATTCTGGGGCTCCTACAGCCTCATTGTGCATGCGTGTATTCTACTGCTAAAACCATGCAAAATGCTGCATWTCTGCCTGAATCGAGAAAATGTGCACCTAGAACTCTCTTTGCCCTAATCAGATAGTCTTTCCTTTCCATGTGTTCTAAGTCAGAGCAGGCATACATACCTCAAAAGTGCTCAGGGTAGCTCATCTCTTTGCATAGATATGCTCACAGTTGTAATCCAAATGTCATCAACAGAGGTCTAACTTTAAAAAAAAATTAGAAGTATAAATTCCACAGGAAACAGGAAAGTCAGGGGAGGGAAGAAGATATGATTTATCAGCTTCTACATTTGCAGACATCTGCAGTCAGTACAGCAGGTCATTTCCAAAGTAAATCTCGGCAACAAAGCTTCCTTGTAGAGGAGAAAGACCTGCCAAAATTAACAAGCATAATGAGAAACACTATTAATACCTAATAAACAATAAAACAGCACACATATTCAGAGTTCCCTTCAGAGAAAAGAATTAATTCATTTGAAATACTGGGTTTCTGCTAGCTTTGACGTATTCAAAATCAGAAGCAGCCTCTGAAGTTATCTCATATTCTGACTACTTTAACCTAATAAATTATCTCAAGGAGAGAAATTCTCTAAGCTGTCAAATAACATTTGATCTTATCAGAGCATGCAACACTATACCACATCACAGATAGCCCTGATTCAGACAAACCTTCCCAGCTCACCAAATGCCTTAATGTTCACTGGATATTTTCACACAGGAGCGGCTTGTGTGACCAGTGTCAGACTAAAGAATTAAGTTGCTGTTCAGAATGAGGACCAACACAGAGCATGATGAAAGTCCCAACACAGAACGTACATAAGGTACATACCTGGGGGTTCCTGAATAGCATTAATGTTCAGGAGTGTTGGCAAACTTCTCAATTTCTCTGGCTTGGATTTAAGTTAATAAAATGTAAAGTTTTTGGGGGCAGAGACTTTCTGTTCTGTGTTCTTATTTCATATGGTATGTAAGATCTAGCTTCCAAATCAAAATTCTCAATGTTATTTTGATAGATGTGTTTTGTATTTTTGGTGCATGAGTAGGATTGTTCTCTATAAATAAAAAGGGTCAACTAGTTTATCACAAAAAGCTTCTGAAAGTATGACAACATTACATTTTGCAAAAACCCATTTAACTACACACCACTGTTTGCTTCCTTCTTTCCCTTTTCCTTAACACGCTTGGCTAGAGGARCAATTTTGAGGATTTGAGCTTAAATTCAAGCCTAAAGAATCAGCTCATTGTGCTGTGACAATATCCAGGGTCTCAACTGCTATGGGGAGTTAAGAATTTCAAGTATTTAATTATAGTAGAATACTCAGTTTCTAGAAGTGCAGACAACACGTCTAGCCTGYCACCTTCACATTCCATTTCACTCAGCCATCGTCACTCTTCCAGAGATGTTGGTTTATCCTCTAGGAAACATTATGCCAAGTTCACCGACTTGCTGAGGTYGGAAGGGACCTCTGGATGTCACCTGGGTCATTGCCAAGAAACCACTTGAACAAGTCTCACTATGGAGATACTGCCCTGTTCCTGGTCCCAGAGAAGTAACCCAAGTCCCTGTGAGCTGCAACTCTCATGGAGAGCACACGATCTCTGCGCTGAGCAGCCTCCAGCGCACCRCAGCAAGCAGCCTTCACCAGGCCTTAGGGGACAGGCAGAGGGAAMACCACTCCCTGTATTTCAGGGCTGAGGAGACTCCAGTCTACCGAGAGGCAGCCAATCGGCCAGCTCACCTGAGATACACCCTGCACTTGGTGAATCCAGGTTCCAAAGCCCAGCTCTCAYTGGCAGACAGCTACAGAATCACCTGAGAACATGCCACACCAGTAAATGCACAGGGGAAGCCAGCAGAGAGGGAAGACTCCTCCCCCAGAGCTCTAAGCAAAAATTCCTAGAAACCAAGCCCAAGATATTATCACACCAAGTGTTTTTAGTRGTTCAAAAACAATTCTCTGRAAGACCAGAGGAGACACGAACTCGAGGTTTGCCTGACTCCAGAGCAGCCACAGTCTCTGGCTCACAGTCAGGCACAGGCCATTCCCCCAAGCAGAGGAGGAGTTGATTTGCTRGATACTACCCATTTCCTACAGCATGCACCTCTCTAAACACACAGAAACAAAACCTGGAGAATTACAATGATTTCTGTTTTSTATCTGAATTAGATACAGGTTTTAATTTTTGGAACTTCATTTACTATTAAATAAGATGCAATACTGCCCAAAGCATGACACAGATCTGCTTCAAAAACCAAGCTAAGCAACTTGGTGGTAAATGGAGGGGAGAACCCCCAAACTTTATAGAACCTGAAGTTCCAATTTCTTTCTAAAGCAAATTCCACATAAAGTAGATCATCCCCCATCTTCAGTTTGCTTCCACATTTTGGATAGCTTCCAGACCAGCTGGGTGAGTTTATCAGGGCAGCTGAACTGGACACAGTGAATACAAAGCTCCAATGAACTTATTCATTTGGCACCAGARCCCTGTGTAGCTGCAGAATTGCTGAGCCCTGCAAGCTGGAGAGCCCCACTGTTCCCAGACAAGGGAAGGAAGAGTCACCCCAGCATCAAGACAGAAACAGCCTTCCCMGTGAAACACCTGCTCACTGGGCTTTCCTTGCCTCTAGACACTTCCAGATGGACAAAGAAGTTACCCTATGAGAAGCAYCGTCCTGTGACCAAACCTGGAGTCACCTGCCACATGTTAATCCTGTTTAAGACAGAGTCAGCGGTGAGCAGCAGGGACAGCAGAACTTGTTCCCTGGGCTGAGGAGAACCCAGTGGCACTGACTCAGCTCAAGGCATCACKACTTCAGCGATAGCACCAGTAGCCTGGATTGTTACTAAGGGCTTCCATCTTGCAGAAAYACCTGATTTTAAGGTTTGTGGACGATGGACACAGTTATTGATGCAATGGTAGTTACATTATCCCCCCTTCCTCCTCCCCTAGGCTTCCATTCAGATCTTTGTACCTTCAGGTCAGACCCTTACTCCTCCCACCCACCAAGAAGCCTCATTAAATTACATTAYTGACAGAGTTTTGCAGCGAGGGGGATGCCTCCATCCACCATACAAGCTTTGCTGGCTACCGCATTTGTCACTAATGCACATGAGGTACTTCTGYATCGCCACTGACAGCAGCTGCACACAAGTCACACACAGCGTCAGCTCCGCKACTCGTGATGTTTGGCACCAGTAAAGCTCAGAAGCTGCTGCTTTGCACCTTAAGTTCTTTACTTTAAAGGCCTATCACCACTGACAATCTGCTTTTAAGCCGGCAAAATCTGAGATCACCAKGAAATAATTCGTGTCTTAACGATCTCATCACAGACAGCCAAGACGGACAGGAACCGGTGGAGCGAACACCTCAGACACCCCYAAAGCAGCGTGGGGGCCGCGGCGGTGCCTCCCGGATCCCCAGCACCAGACCCATGTGCGCTGGGCCGCCCCGCAAGGAGCCAGGGCGGCTGTGAGGGCAATCGCTGGGCCACGGCAGGGGCCGGGGCCGCTCGCCACTGCTGGGCCGGACATAGCCCGGCGCAGCCCGGGCCCTACGCCCCGGACCACAGACCGAAACGGGCCGAGCGGGCCGGCGGGGCCGCGGCTCCGCCACAGGATGCTGAACCGACCGCAGGAGCGGGGGCGGCGGCGAGAGAGCGCGGCCGAGGGACGGCTCTGGGGGCGGCTGAGGCACCCCCGCTGGGCGAACCCGGGGCCCGGCCGGAGGGGTCCCCTCGCCYCGTCCCGCGGTCCGAGCTGTTCCCCCGCCTCGCTCCCCACGCTGTCCCCGATGCCGTTCCCTCTCGGTCGCCCACGCCGCGGTCCGCAGGGCACTCACCGGCCGAGCGGCGGCCACGGCCGCTCCATCCCCGCGCGCCGCCACCGCCACCGCCACCGCCACCGCCCGGCCCGGCCGCGTGACGTCACGCGAGGGGCGCGCGCGCCGGCGTCACCGCCAGGAGGGCCCTGAGGGGGGCGTGGCCCGCGCGCGGCGCCTGCGCACCGAGCACCGTTCAGTGCCTGCTTCCGGTTCCGCTTCCGGTTCCTGCTCCCGGTTCCGCTTCCGGTTCCGCCTCTCCCGCCTGTCTCACCGCGTCTCTGTCCTGCCCGGGCAGCTCCCGACCCCGCGGCGGCTCTCGGTCTCTGTGCCGCGGCTCCGGGCGGCTCCTCGCACCTCCAGACACGGTTTTTCTCTGCTCACCTGTTCCGTCTCCCATAGCCCCTTCCCTGGTGTGGCTCCTCGCCTGGAGACCGCCACAGCCCTGTGCAGGAGTGGCACGGCCCCTCAGCCCTGACAAAAGGGCCCTCTGTGGTATCAGCAGCCAGGGGCTTTATGAGGGGCTTTATGTAACAAGATGCTCAAGGAAGGATTCAGTGATTTGGCACCAGGTTACAAACTGGGTTTTGCCTTCCAGTTTGCCGGATAGAATTCGCATTGCAGTTGTAGTGACCATATGGAAACYTGTGGAACAGTCAGACTGTGCTGAGCACGTTTCAGAAGAGCTCCCTGATTAGCTGCCTCTGGCTCGCACCCACGTTTCCCTGGAGCAGTGTCAGGTGTGTGCTCTGTAGAGACACTGCTCACCTCCATCTCGGATGCAGCGTGGACCATCCCTCTATCACAGCATTGTCATCTGGGGTGATGCACTTGGGTATTTTTAGAAAGCTGCACCCTTTCCTGAAGCTGATTTGATGAGAAATTTGCCTTGATCTTTATTTATCTGATGCAATTAATGCGTTTGACTGCAAAAAAAACCCTGGAATTTACACAATCTGACTTATTTTAAACCAGTGCTCATTACTTCTTCTATTTTTCAAACTCAAGAATTAAAACCAGGCAATTGAATTAAAACCAGCCAATGTTTTTCCCACTCAAATCCCTCCCACACCAACCCCAGCTCTCTGCTGTCTTCCCCCTGGCCCTGCCCAAGGTTTCACTCCAGSAGATCTGGCTGCCACAGCTCCCTGGTGTGCAGGGAGGCATGAGCTGAGTGCTAGACAAGCATTGCCACTGGCACTCACAGCACAGGGGTGCCAGGAGGATGTGCATCCTGACAGGCTAAGAACACCTCAAGGCAGGACTTGGTGGATCTTTGCCTACTGAAGTGAATCCGTAGCACACACAGCTCCACTCAAGAGAGGGACCGGGATGGATATATCATCTGTCCAGGATCTCTTCTTCCTGACCACCTTCCTGCTCCAATGCTTCAGCACTCAAATATCCTCATGCCTTTTCATAAACAACTGGTCATCTAAGGCCTGGCTGAGCATTCCATGATTCCGTTTCTAGGAAACGAGGACAGTTTATTTAAACCTGATGGGAACTTTGTTACTCCCCTGACCTCCCAAGCCAACACCTTGCAGAACTAGTAAGTGATCTTTCAAAATTTCAAACCATTTTTCACTTCCCTTCTTTCCAAAGCTAAGTAAACAAGCACTGAGATCTTGGGTCAGAATGTGGGACCTGAGTGTGGCACAGACCAAAAGCAGTGAGGGAGCCTGCCCAGCCCAAACTCCCTAGCTGCCTACAGAGCATAAACAACACACAGGGTGGCTTCTATATTCAAATTTATTAATTCAATTCTTACATATTAGTAAAAAAAATCCAAGTAATTAACAGATCGTTAGTGTTAAATTTCTAGTTAACATTAAATTTGGCTTTACACATATAAGTCTTACAACTACAACATGATTTAGAATATCAGRTTCAAAAGTTCACAGGAAATCTGTGGTTCTAGACAACACACAGAAGTGATGAACCAGGTAGGCAAGAAAGTAGAGTACAACTGTCTCTCACTGCAGGTACTGGTGGGGATATTTTGGCTCAATTACACACTTTCTAATAGGACTTTCTGCAATCTATTTCTACATATTTGTGTAACTAATTTTCAAAAAGTATTTTATATTCACTCATTCAAAGAGGGGAACTTTGCAAAGCTATAAATAGATACTCAGGGAATAGCTTTTATRTCACAGCTTTGTAGCATCTTCCCTGTTTTTCCAGACCAACTGAAGCCAAAGGTGCACAGTAGTTCTGAAGGCCAGACAGCACAATGTTTTGCCATGCACAGTCTGGATCTAGAGACCCACATATATCTATGGACAGGAGCCAATACCTACTGCAGAGATTTCTGTCTATCTACAGCTATCACTGGAACAGAGCTCTGCAGTTTGATATGACCATATGCCAACCTAAAATCAGTTCACTCCTCACAGAGTGGAGAACATTTTGGGCCTCACTGGTCTCTGTCCAACATTGTGGCTTGTGCAGTGCAAACAAGCACAGCAGTTATTTCTTGAAATGTGTGGCACTCAGCAGAGCTCGTAATTCTTACACAAAAAAAAAGTAAAAAAGTCCTCACAGAAAGACTAGGGCAATAATACAATGAAAAATAYACTTCCATTTGCAAAATGCTCCATCTCTTGTAACTGCTCCAATGCAGCCAGAAAAGTWAATAAAAGTTAATTAATGCAAATAGTAGTAAAAATTTAGTCTTTTTCACATGGCATTTTCAAGAAAGTCAGCCTCCTATCATTGCTCTTGAGCTAGGTGAATATAATCAACTCCCACTGCAGACAGAGGTGCTGTGTTAAAAACACCTTTCTCAACTGTGCAGATACAGGGCACCTGAGGCTCAGAGGGCACAGGTCCAGCCCAAGATAATGCTCAACATCAGCAAGGAACGCCTGGGCCACACAGGTGATCTGCACAATACTTCTCTTTGTACACTAGCAGGTATCCTTGTTCTGTGACTGGATTGCAGCGGATTCCCAGCGCTGTGCAGAGCMCTGGAATGAAACCCTGGACACCTCTTCCCCGTGGTAAGGCACAGCATGGAGTACGAGTGTAAACCAGCTGTGTGCAATCTCCTTTTAGCCAACACTGTCGGCATCTCACAGCACCTGGGCTCACTGGGTGCCACCCCAGCGGTCCCTGCACCCCGCATTGCCTGTGGGCACCCGCACCCGGCACTGCGTAACCCAGCAGGTGCCAGCACTCAGACCCCAGGGCACACGTGTCACACAC